>NC_050455.1:76722412-76957412 GCF_903995425.1 Onychomys torridus
ATAAAGTACAAATCTTTGGGTGAAAAATTCACCTGCATTCAAAGAAGATGGATAAAACTGGAAGTCTGTATATTTCTGAATGTGAAATTAAAATTGATTATATTTGTTTTATGTAAGCCATATTTTATTTTTTAAAGTCTTGGACATACTAAAAATGTAAGTTATTTATTAAAAGTATATGGTCTCATTGTTTTTCCATATTGCTCAAAACACACTGTTTTCTGTAGTAATCTCCTATTAAGGGAGAACACTACCAACTACAGTGCTTCTAAATTTTATAATGAGCACTATAAAATGTATAGATTTATAGCCTGAAAGTACCTTGCAGCTCAGAACCCCAACATCCTACAAGCTCTTACAAGAGTGGATGATACCAGTCAGTATTCTACACAAGCTCACCTCATTCCCAAGTGGATCACACACATGAAACTCACAAGGACAAGGAACAGACACAATGGGAAAGTAGAAGTGAATTGAAAGGAACTTGGGTTCCAGGAGCTACAGTAAGGAGGCAAAGGGTAACTTTTCTAGTAAAGACTCTCCACTGTAAGGAAGGCCAGTATCTCAATGAAGAGAGTGCACAGTCATCAGGATTTTTCATGGGAAAAATAATCACTTTGGGAGAATACTACAATGCCTTACAACACCCAATGATACAAAGTAGGTACAAATGGCTAAATCCTGTATTTCACCACCCCTCATAGACTGGTCTTATATCCTTGACTTTTTATTTTTCATAGTGAATATACTAATTTAAAAAAAAAGATTGATACATCCAACAATCATTGTAACATCATACAGAATATTTGACATGACAAATGTAGGGCATTATATATTCTAATTCAAGTTTGAAAAATTGTTCTCTGAAATGAAACAATGTGGTGTTACTTTTCTCATCCCACCATGAGCTGGAATATGGCAGACGCTCTTCTTCTTCACGACATTAGCTCTCTTCCCATCAGGTGGTTGTTTGTGCTGTCCTCCTTGAACCTGAATGGACCTTTCCGACTCTCCTGCCAACAAAATATGTTTAAATGGAAGACTCATGGCTTCTAAGGTGAAATATGCTCTTTCATTGTACTCTCTTGGGAATCCTTGCCACTGTGCTATCAGAAAGCTCAGGCCACGAGGAAAAGTTGTGTCTTACTTTTTCAGCTAATGCTAAGTCTCTTCATGTCAATCACATCAACAAAACTCACAGTAGTGAACCATATTAATGTTTGACTGAGTTAGTTACTCACTGCTATAACCTAGCCAAGTTGACCATTACATCATAACAATGAAATGTTTTATGTTATTTTAGGCCAGGAATATTTAAGGTAATTTATTTCTACTTATTTGCATGACTTTCTGTTTGATTTTCTGACATAGGAGTCTCACTGTATAGCTCAGGCTTGCCTAAGCTCAGTGTGTAGCCCACGTTAGCCTTGAACTCACAGTAATGCTTTACTTCAGCTTTTCCAGAGTGGGAATTGCAGCTTTTAACCAGCACCCTGGGTTTGCAGTGATTTATGCTTGAGGCCCTAAGCTTAATCCCAGCAGTACGATAAATATATAAATAAATATTCCTAAAGGATCTAATTATAATCTTATTAATATATCTGATATTATAATATATTTAATACTACCATCTATATACTCTAGACTAAAAATAAAAGGCCTCCGTATCCAAAATAACTGGGATAACAGAACTATGTGATGTCATCTAACAGAATGTTGTATAATGAGTAGGGCAGTTACCAGTTTCTTAATTAAACTAATCTGCAACCACTTCAAAGATTCTATTTCTCTCAGTCTTTCACATCAGTCACTCCTATTCCTGTTAGGGGTAGGGCTGGTTACATGACACCTCTAACCTCTCCATGTATTCCCTCCCTAGGTGTCTGCTGTGAACTTGTTTTCTAGCAGGAACAAGATAACTGTAGTTGACTCACACTCACTGAGGATTACACTGGGGTTGGGGGGGTACCTCTAGCCTGTGCATGTCCATAAGCCATCATTCTGCTGCCTTTTGATTCAATCTCATGTCCAAAACAAGTCAAGCCTTCACCATAGGCTTATTCTGCTAAGATGCCCTTGCATATATCTGCATCTAGGCTTGAGGCATCTAAACCAGAGAGAAGGACATGAAGAAAAATGGATCTGCATTTAACAAAGAATGAATTCCATTTTAAAATATTAATTGTGTATAACAGCCAATACAGGGAAATCTCTAGGCTCACAAAAGATGCTGAGGATATATCCCAGCCCTCAAAGAACTATGTGTGATTCCATGAATGGTCATGGACACCCAGCACCAAAAGTTTTATCTCTATATAATTTTCCAGACTAATATTAACAATGTAAATAAATACCATGATTATTACAGAGAAAGATCCTAATACTCTAAGAGTTTAAATGGCCTGCTGCTTCTTTCTCACACAGATAGTTGGGTGGGATGATGCCTAGGAAGAGTGTGGTGGTTTGAATAGGTATGGCCCCTAAAGACTCATGTTTGAATGCTTGGCCTACAGGGTGTGGCACTATTAGGAGATGTGGCCTTATTGGAAGAAGTGTGTCACTGTGGAGTTAGACTTTGAAGTCTCATAAGCTCAAATTACACCCAGTTGGGACACAAGTTACTTCCTGTTGCCTGTGGAATTCCCAGCTCCTTCTCCAGCACCACATCTGCCTGCACACCACCATGTCCTGTCATGATGATAACAGAGTAAACCTCTGAAATTGTAAGCCAGCCCCAATTAAATGTTTTCCTTTAAGAGAGTTGCCATGGTCATGGTGTCTTTTCACAGCAATAGAAACCCTGACTAAGACAAAGTAATTCAAGCAGTTGCCACATTCTCATCCTAAATGCCACCATTTCCCTTCCGTGATATAAGGAGATATAGCTGAAAGGATTTCCCTAGTAGCTTCACCAGGCATAGGCATAAATGCATAGGGCTTAGGCTCAATGCCTTCTTTCTATCCAAAACCAAAATCCACTTCTCCCCACTGCCTCCACCTTGGAGAGTTAGTGCCAGTTGACTCCCCGAGTACAGCCTCATTCCAGTGTGATCATGTCCCTGCTAATCCCAGTGGCTGACACATGGACTTGCCTGTTTTCCCATTGCCTTATACTTTGACTCCTGCTTCTTGGCCCAAGCTTGTTTCTCTTTGTTTATTTCTACTTATTTTATAAAACACTCTAAGCTTGGGCAAACTTTTATATTTTATTTTCCTGTCTACCCATATGCAACAGAACCTGAATAAGAATGCAAGTTTTCTACTTCACTTCATGTCCCTTTTCTACTTTATAGCAAACTTTTATGGTATATGATGTGAATTTAGAAAGAAAAACAATTTAAAGTGTATTTGCTAAGTAGCAGCCCTTACTAGGAGGAAGAGAAACTGCACAGTATACATGCCAGCATTGTTCAAGTGAGAGTTAAAAAGACAAGTAAGGTCACAATCACAGTGGTGTGTGTCATACAATACATTGGGGGAAACAAAGACCATTACACCAATACCCAGGGAGAGAGCTCCAGCAAGCCTTGAGAATAGGGAAAAGCCACTGCAAATGGAAAGTGTAGTTTAGTGTTTGAGGAGAGTGGTCCTAGCATAGGGAGGAAAGTGAAGTGAGGATAAAGTTGTGGTGGTTTGAAAGAAAATGTCCTCCAAAGGGAGTGGTACTAATGGGAGGTATGGACCTGTTGGAGTAGGTGTGGTTTTGTTGGAGGAAGTGTTGTCATTGTGGAGGCCTTTGGGATCTCACGCATGCTCAAGCCACACCCAGTGAGAAGACCACTTTCTGTTGCCTGCAAGATGTAGGACTCTCAGCTACTTCTCTAGCACCGTATCTGCCTGCCTGCATATCACCCTGTCCCACCATGACGATAATGGATGACTAAACCTCTGAGCTGTTAGTGAGACACCCCAATTAAATGTTTTCCTTTATAAGAGTTGCCATGGTCATGGTGTCTCTTCACAACAATAGAAAATCTAACTAAGACAGAGTCTAACATACTCAGAGGCTATGAAAATATTCTGTCTGACTGGCATATCAAGGTACTTGACAGAAGTGAAGTTTGCTGATGACCACAGGTAGCACTGTAGGCAGTTCAGAGGGATACAGAAATAAACACAAAGATTTAGTCAACAAAAGAAGAAGAGGATACAAAAGTGATGAGGATGCAGTCCCTGCCAGTAAGGAACTCACCACCTCCTGGGAGCCACAGATATGTAAACAAATCATTACAGAACACTTTGTTTAGTTCTAAGTATAGTGAACACACAAGGGCTTGGGGACTCAGAGGGGGATGCTGTCACACTGCCTGCAGAGAAGAAAGGCTTTGTGTAGGTGACAGCTGAACAAGGTGACAGAGGAGTGGGTGGCAGCTAGTCCCTGCAGAAGAGCTGGGCCCTCAGAGTACCTCCGGCTCATTACTCAATACTGAATATATTTGCTGCTCTCTTCAGATTTCATGAATTTGTATTCCAACCCTGTCTCAGGAATTTGCCTGTCTTGTAAGAGATAGTGGATGTTAAACTGTAACCTACCTTTCTCTTCTCAAGAATTTTGAATGTTTGTATACAGAGAACACCCATCTGGCACATTCCAGAAACAAAAAAGCTTTTTCAAAATATTTTCCATACACAGAAGCTGGGTATGTCTCTGGAACCTGCATTCTTGGAAGCTTTACACCATAAGCACAGAATTGGAAGGTATAAACACTGCATACCGTCTCTGATAGGGATGCACAGGACACACTACACTGTGCCAGTTCCCTCCTCCATGCAGACAAACTCCGAACTTAAGTGCCCATGTCACTGGTATAAAAATGCATCCATTTTCTTCTTAACAGCAACAAATCTGAAAATGACTCCATTAAACAAAATACAGCATTTAATATATTCTTAAAGTTTGAAAAGTACATTGCCTAAGCACAGAAAATCATGATCTAGAAGATGCTCACTTGTACCACAATCTCTTAGTACACAAATACAGTGAGGTGTGAGTGGTGGTATACTTGTGTCACCACAGTTTTCATGTGTGAAAGCCCTAACGTCCAACCTGGTTGCATGAAAGAGGTGGTGGTTTGGAAAGAGAATAGATCATAGGGGGCGGAACACTCAGAGAGCAATGTCAGGGAGCCCACAGCGCTCCTGGGCCTTTCTTCCCTTGTGTGAGAACACAACAACAAAAATAGTTTATGTGCAACCAGAATCCAATGATGCTGCCATCCTGGTCTCTGTCTCCAATGTCCAGCACTCTGAGAAATAACATTCTATCATTATAAGCCAGTGAGTCTGTGGTATTTTGTTATGTCTGTGTCTAAGACCCACACAATATTCTCTTTGCCTTTAAAGGAAGTATGAAGAAAGTAGGTTTGGGTTGACAAACTCCACCCAATTCTGTTACATGTGGTAATAGCTATAGAAATGTTAAAACAGGGATTAGATTGTATAGAGGAGTTGAAAATAAAGAGGTAGATAATAACAACAGGAAAATCAAAAGCTTGCTCAATCTTCATTCTTACACCATCCAGGACCACCTGCCTATAGGTGGCACCACCAGACTGGGACCTCCCACATCGATCAACTGGATCAGGAAGATGAGAGATCAGAACTTCAATCATAAACATGAAGCCAAGAGGAAACTCTCATTTAAACCACCACAGATCTCCAGACAGTGAAAGGAACAATGGTGAAGGATCATGCATTAACACCAATATTCTTAACATTTCTATAACAATGATCTATTGAAAGAAGCCTGGAGAACAAGGGAAATTTTCATGCCAACTAACGATGCAATGCATTAAAAGACAGGAAATACTCGTTACTGAGATATACAATCCTATTGCCTCGATCTCCCAAGTACTGGGATAAGACACATTAACCACCAGGCCCACCCAACACAAATTTCTTCTTAGTATAGGGCTAGGATGTAGATCAGAAGAGAGTGCTTGCCTCGCTTTATTGGTGAAATTATTAAGGCCACTCCACATAGTTAAAAGGGAGGTTTATTTTGTGGGGTAACATACAAATGGAGGGATAGGTTGTAGGGTCTGGCAAAGGTATGGCGCAGTCCGGCTGTGTTCTCTGGAGAACTCTGCTCGGTCTACCTCCAGTGTCCAGTGTCCCAGAACCAAGAGAGACCTCTCCTCTCGATCCTGGGTCTTCAGCTTCCTCCCTCATACCTGCCTTGTGGGCGTGACCATTACCAAAGCCTCAGTGGGGGTTGGAACTTCCAGGCCAATGCTGGGATGGCTACCCACTACATTGCTTGTTCTAGACTAACACCAGCATTGCCAAAACAAACAAACAAACAATAAAACCATTTCTAATCCCTCTTAATAGGACCTCCTTGCTCACATTACATTGAAAAAATGTACAACAAACAGCTAATGTGATATAAAGTGGACTGGGGAAGGGTGCTTTACTCAAAGACAAATATGTGAGAAAACATAGAAGGAAGGATTTTTCCATCATGATTTCAGAGGTTTCAGTACATAGTCCTTAGCTCTATTGCTTCAGGGCAGACAGAAGAGAAGTAGAGTGACAGGAAGGAGACCTGGACAAGGTCCCACTCCCCAAGAGCACCACCTCTCCCTGTAATTACTTCAACCTTCTAGGTTTCATCTCCCAAAGTTTCCAGAACCTCTCAAAGGGAGACATTCCACACTCAAATCATAACAGAGTAGGGAAGCCTGGCTTGAATCACTAAAATTTCATATTTGTTCACAAAATAAACCAAAAACTTTGTATATGCTCATCATCTTTCATCTCAGAAGAATGCCCTTATAAATTTCTCAATCTGCCTTTTATCAGTTATCAAGCGTAAAAAGAAAAACATGCAAAGGTTGTCTAACCTCAAGTAACTAGTCTTGGACATAGGAACATATGAGCAGCATTAAATGGCCACAGTATGTTCTATACAATGTGTATATTTGAAGGGAATTGAAGGACATGTGTGTTGGAGGACTATAGTTTTTGTCAACTTGACAGGTCAGATTCACCTGGGGTATAGAAGGAAGTATACTGAGTATGCCACAGGAGGAAGCCAGTGAGGAGCATTCTTTCATGGTCTCTGCATCAGTTCCTGCCTCAGCTTCCCTCGATGATGTCCTATGACCTGTCAATCAAATCAACACTCTCCTCCCCGGGTTGCTTTTGTTCCTAGAGTTTATCACAGCAAAACAAACCTAACTGAGACAACGTGGGAGGAGTCAGAGTGAGGAGGTGAAGTTGGGAGTGATACCTGAAGTTCTCAAAAGGAAATCCTTTTAAAATTTATTTTGAAATTGTATTAGTTGGATAGGAAGCAATGAATAAGGAATGATAAAATACTTACAAATGTGTAAAAGACATGGAAATTTCCCTTCTTCCTTAGCACTACCTGCGAGGTGGCTGCCATCTCTTTTATGGCATCCTGGCTGTCCTCCAGCCTCTGGTGAAGCTCTAGATTGTCAAACAGAGGACTAAGGAGTTCATCAGGTTCCAGTCACATCGATGTGTCAAAATTAAGTGAAATGGGTGAAAACCTAGAGGTATCGACAACAGGGTACCCAAGAATATTTAAGAAGCAGATCCTGATGTCCAACTCTGGTTATTGGAGCAACAAAAAAACTAAGCATGCACTGCCCAGGCTGGCCTTAAATTTGTGAAACTTCTGTCTCTCAACCTCTTTAAGCTATGACTATGAAAAGTGTGTTGTGGATTATGTTCATTGTTAAAAACTGGCTGATAGCAGGGTTAGAAGAAATTGGGCAAGGCAGCCTGATGCAGAGAGAACTATAGGAGGAGGAAGGGTAAAGTCAGGAGAGTCGGGACAGATGCTAGCCAACGCCAACAAGCAGGACGTGTAGAAAATGAGGTAACAAGCTATGAGACACGTGGCAAAGCATAAATAGACATATGGGTTAATTTAAATGTAAGAGTTATCTTGTAACAAGCCTGAGCTGTTGGCTGAGCATTTATAATTAATATAAGTGTCTGAGTGGTTATTTTAAAAATGGCTGCCAGGACAAGAAAACTTCCAGAAAGTGAACAAATGTCTAGCACTAGAGAGTAATGATGTAAAAACATAATAACACTTGAAACAAATAGGAAAAAATAAACAAGCAAATCTATTTTGATGAAAATCTTCCTAACAGTATATGAAGCAGCAGTTATATTTAACTTTCATAACTGCTGATCTGCTGGCAACCAGCATATCCTAGAAAGGTAAAGCATGGTATTTATTGTGTACCCACCAGTGAGGCCCCCAGGCTCTGATGGTTAGTTCCAAACTCAGGACAATACAAATGGCCCTGATTAAACTCCATGGGACACTAAACAAAACCAAAACTAGCATTTAGGGGAAAAAAATTATGAAATGAGGGACAATATATAGGAGAATCTGGGAAGAGAGGGGTCACAGTGTGCATGTATGATTGTGAATGAACAAAATCTGCTAATAAAAAAGCAAATAAATGAATATTATTTTAGTGCAAAAAGACAAACTGTTGTGAAATCCTTCCTGAAACATATTACATAGTGCACACACATGTATCAATGCCTCATATACTTCAGGTACTGACAAAGGCTGGAAAGGGAGCTGACAGATCAGTACAGTAATCACACAAAGCTAGCTTATGCTCCATGCTCCTCACTCAAGGTAAGGACTAGGTGTTCTTCTAGTAGAAACAAGCTATGAGCTTGTGTGCTTCTCCCATGTGAACGTTGGCCATGAGCCAATCAAACACTATAGGATGAATTGTAGAGCCAATCAGAAAGCTCTCCACTAACCACCAAGTTCTACCACCTCCACACATTCACAAATATCTCACTGAGAAACCTGAAACCTAAAAACTCGGCCACTCAAGTAAAAGGTCGTGGAACTAAAGACTTCTGTTTGCTGTGTTGTCTTTCATGCTTTTCTGTCACTGTGACAAAAGTACCAGATAGGAAAAACCTGAGAGAATTCATTTGGCCAGCAGTTTGTGAGAGTTTTCAGACCTTAGTCACTTAGCCCCATTGGCTTGGGAAAAAACATCATTTTGGCATGTGGTAGAAGAGAGCTACTCACTTTGTGACCAACCAAGAAGTAGAAAACGAGACAGGAAGAGGTCCTGGACAGTATGGCCCACCAGGTCCTCAAGGAACACCACTTTCTGGGAACCAAGAGTCTAAAACATGAACCTGGGGACATTTTATATTTAAACCACACTATCTGTAAAACTTCCTGTCCTTTCAAATCCTTTTTGAAATACTAAAAGGGACTCAGGAGTACCAACAATGTGCTTCAAATAAACAATCACTCCACAGGTGTTCATCCCAAGGATAAATCATCTACTGTAGTCACAGACATAGTTCATTAAAATCAGAAGTGACACTCTTGCAAAACCAAACACAGCACCTGCAGCTGTCTTCGATGAGAGTTCCACTTCCCTTTGTATTTGGCCCTACTGTTAAAAGAGAAGCAGGTAAAGTTACAAGTGGCTTGCCTAGATTGTCACGTGACCTACACTACCTCCGTGGGAGTTCCGTGCTCTGAAGGGTGGCTCTCTGAGAGGAATGTTCAGAATTACAGACTGCTCAACTTAACTCCACTCAGTAAGTGATCTGGTCTCCAGGAAACAGAGCACAAGGCAGCATGAGCAGTCCTGGCTGCTGCCGGGTGCACATTTCCTGTGTGAGTAATCAATACAGAATGATTCAAACTGAATTCACAAAACTTACTACATTGTCCATCTCTCTGTTCAGTCTCTCCCATCCTAATGCCCACACCCTCCTCCTTTTAGGTTAATCCAAACCTTTCCTCAACTCACAGAATTTTCTACTTCAAACTGGTTAACCTCTTCTCGAAACTCTCATAGTTATAAACAGGAGGGAGGGAGGGGGAAGGGAGAACAAAGAGCAAAATGAGATACAAGTTGTTTTATACTCTTGAAATTGGAATGTTCAAAGACCCTTACAACAGCATAGCCTCAGTATTTTAATTTTAAAGGTGATAGAGCTGCATCAGATATGGTTCAGTTTCTCTTTATCACATTAGTAATGTTTTCAGCTTTTATGCAGAACTGTTGCTGTACTTCTGATATACTTCCACTCCAACTTTCCTGTAAAGACCTTTAAGCTATCATTTAATTCTGAATCAAGGAGGCCTATGCTACAAGAAGCAACGAGTTCATAAGATCCTTCAGTCATTTGGTTAAATACAACTAGTTTCCCTGTTGGCATGTAATTGTGAAGCCTAATAGAAGATGCTTCATAATAGCTTGATGGAAGAAGTTAGTCTTTCTTACACATTACTCAGAGCTGGCCAGCAAGCTGTGTGTCTCAACTTGTCTCTGTAAGTTGTCATGCAGAACCTGAACCAAGTTTTCTAGGATTTCTACAAGCAGAGGGCTCTAAAGGTGCTTTTATTACTTTCTCAGAAGAACTTGGAAGTCTCTAAATCAATTTCTAAACAAAATATCAGCAGAGGAAATTAAGGGAAAAAATACCTAGCAGGGGGGAAAAACTAGTCCAATTAGTTACAAGGTTGCAACAGGCTGACTTCACAGTGAGTCCTCAGTTTGGTATTTCTGTTTCAATCAGGTTCCAAGAATAGGAACCTTGGACTCAGGACACACCCAGGCCTTGTACTCAGCACTTCTTCAGCTTAAATTTACATTAACCTTTGCCTATGACACCATTAAGAAGGTTGGCATTGTAGCATTTAAAGATGACCTAAGTATCAGGGCAGTGTATGTTACATGCATACACTATGCTTTTTTGTACAATGGACTTGAACATCCCAGACAGGCAGCTAGGCCACACTGAGAACTGCTCACTCAGAAGCTGCTCCTGGCCTTCAAGCTCAAGTCTTCTCCAGATCTAGCAAGGTCTTGGATTCCCTGATTCTGAAAGTGAAGTGGATAGTATACAAGCTCTCCCTCTCTCCACCCCCTCCCCGTGTGTGTGTGTGTGTGTGTGTGTGTGTGTGTGTTGGGAAAGGTAGGTAATAGAACAGTCTCTTCAATATGTCTCTCTCACTCCCTGTCCTGATACTTAGGTCATCTCTGGATGCTACCATGCCAATGCTATGAAAGACTTGTCACACTGTATCTGGGGGAATTGTGGCAAAGGGAAGAGTCTGAACCTGTTGAGCACAGATGCACATTTTTCCTGAATACCTTCAATATACAGCTGACTGAATCCACAGATGTGGAACCTTGGATACAGTGGGCACTCTAAGCAGATGTGTATTTTCACATATTTAAAATACAAACACATGTAAAGCTGTGAACCTAAAACAGTAGAGAATGACCAGTGAGGTGTTCAGAGTTCAGAGGATAAAGGTGCTTGCTGTCAACCCCTGACCTGAGTTAAAACTCAGGTACTCACATGGTAAAAGTAGAGAACTGACTACCCAAGTTGTCTTCTGACCTCCACCAAGGCACTGTAACACTTGTGCACCCCCAATACACACACAAAATAAACATATTTGATCACACTGTGAAACCCGAGATTTCATTAAATAAAATCAACCATAGGTTGAGAGGCAGAGCAAGCAACCAGTTGACTGGAAGTAACCATAGAGTGAGGGGAAGTGGGGAGGTCAGAGAAAGAGAGGCACAGGAAGTAGAAGGGAGGAAGACGCAGCTGGAGTAGTTTTGTTTTCGGAATATAAGAGAACTTGTTTCTGAGAAGATGCTGAGGAGGAAGGCAGCAGTGTGGCCATGGGGTGCAGCCAGCAGCTGAGGGAGCAGTAGGGTCAGGAATAGTGGTGTGCAGCAGATATAAAAATGACAGACAGGGTTGGGGATTTAGCTCAGTGGTAGAGCACTTGCCTAGCAAGCGCAAGGCCCTGAGTTCGGTCCTCAGCTCAAAAAAAAAAAAAAAGACAGACAGACAGACAGGGAGGGGAGAGAAAGGCGAAAGCAGTAAAGCAAACCTCATTTCTGGTCAAATGTGAGCATGAGTAGGAAGGCTACTTTTGCTTACTGGAGAAAGAAAGTGAGAAGGTAAACTTTTGTATCTGACCACTCCAGCTTATTCTCACTGTGAAAATGGATGTTGAAAGTAATGATAATTTGCCTGACTATAACAGATATACTACACACCATGAGCTGTTTAGAGACTACCACTTCCTTGGTTTATCCTCATTAAGAGAATTTCTGTTTTCACAAGATGGCAATGTGCTCAGCCTTAAAAGAAGAAGAAGAAGAATTAAAGAAAAATCAGGGCTGGGATAATGGCTCATGGTTCAATGGAGAGATGATTCATGGCTCATTGGCCAGCTAGTGTAGCTAAAAATGGTACAATGGACACCCAGATTCACTGAGAAACCCTATCTCCAAAACTGAGGTGGAGCTTGGAGGTGGTAGAGCACGTCTTTAATCCCAGCACTCCAGAGGCAGAGACCAGAGGATCTCTGGGAGTTCGAGGCCAGCCTGGTCTACAGAGCAAGTTCCACCCTCATTAGTCCCTGAAATGACCACCCCAATGCTGTTGCATGGTAAATAAACCAGTTGCTCATTTAAGCAGAGTCAAAGTCTGTGACCTTCAGCTCAATCAATACCAACATGAAAACATAGAATTGTAAGGGCCCTATGAAACACTGAAGGAAGACCCCAGACTCAAATACTATGTAAAAGCAAAGAGCATTTATTAATATTCCAGCATGCAGGGCTGACCTCTGTACAAAATGGTGGTGACCCCAAGAGGAGCATGCAGGCTCCTTTTAAGCACAGTTAAAGGGAGTTTCAGAGACAGTTAGGTCATCTCATACATAATTGGTTAAGCAAGCAGCAGTTACATTAGTATACTTTTAATTGGTTGAGGTTTAGTATTACCATTTTTGTAAGAGCTTGGGCAAGTTCAGACTCAGAAGGGGCTGCTGGATTTGTCCTTGAGACATTGTGAGGCTGGCTCAGGCCTCATCCTTGAATGCAAGGGCACTGTGGATAAGGAGGGGTGCTGTTTACTGGTTTGTTCCCCCTGGCTTGCTTATAGAACCAGGACCACTATCCCAGGGATGGCCCCACACACAATGGGCTGGTCTCTCCTCCCCCACTGGTTACTAATTAAGAAAATGTCTTAGAGATGGATCTCATGAAGGTATTTCCACAACGGGGGCAGCTTCCTCTCTGATGACTCTAGCTTGTGTAAGTTGACACACAAAACCAGCCAGTAGAAGAAGGGTTAACTTTTCTTGGAATTCTCTGGGAAATTTTATTCCCAGCCAGTAGCTTCCTTTATTTCTGCAGAAAGATGTGTTAATTGCCCTCCTGTCTTACCAAAACCAACCTGTGTACCCAGAGGAAGTCAGGTTTCAGGGCTCTCATTTAGGCAAGAAGGGAAAACTAAGAGAGTCATAATTCATCAAACTTCTTCTAATTGTGGTATTTTGTACAACACAATAAAAAAATAAAGCTAAATTATATGGTCATGATGCCTGTCTATGTGTTCTATATTCTTATCAACGGAAAGAAAATTGGAGAAAATGATGGTTTAAAGGGGGATTCTAACATTGTAGCCCACTCCGCCATGTGGACACCCAAGGGATTCCAGTATTTCAGATGATGAACCCCAGTTCTGGATAGACAATGCTAACTGTACTTAAACATAAAGCCTATCTTTCATCAACAAATGTGTAAAGGGAGCTATGAATACCCAGTTCCTAGGACTAGAATTTCTGTCCCTCAAACTGTCACTCTACATTTGTCAACACAGTGCTGCCCACCTCCTGCACAATGCTGCGTGAGAAACAAACTGGCAACAGTACCATTTCTTTTACCTCTGTTCCTGAAGTTGCATATAGTATTTTCCTGGGCCAATGTCAGCACAATTTAAACAGATACGTCTTGTACACTCAGCACATTTGAGGAATACTCAGAGACGGATGCAGTGCTGGTCTGTTTTTTTCATCCTAGATGGAGAGAGTGGGGCTCCAGGGCTATGAGTGTGTCGAACACTGTCCTTGGGGAATGGGAACTTATAGCTACCCATGTGGCTAGAACTTGACCTGACAAAGGGCAGCAAGGGAATAAAGAGAGAACAGACACATGTGGTGGGTATTGTGTTCCCTGAAATATTGTGTGTTCCCCGAAATAAACATATCTGGGGTCAGAGAACAGACAGCCACTAGAACAGAGCCAAAAATGGTGGCTAGAAAATGGGAAGAGTAAGCCATAACAGAAGTTGGGCGGTGGTGGTACACACCTTTAATCCCAGCACTTGGGAGGCAGAGCTAGCCAGATCTCTGAGTTCAAGGCCACTTTAGAAACAGCTAAGCATGGTGACCCTCGCCTTTAATCCCAGAAACCCAACCTTTAATCCCAGGGAATGGGGACAGAAAGAAAAAGGTATATAAGGCATGAGGACCAGGAACTAAAGAGGAAAAAGCATGTAGTTAGTTAAGCTTTGGAGCAACACAGTTCAGCTGAGATTCATGTGGAGGAGGACTCAGAAGCTTCCAGCCTGAGGAAACAAGACCACCTGAGGAACTAGCAAGGTGAGATAGCCATGGCTTGTTCTGTGTCTCTGATCTTCCAGCAATCACCCTAATAACTGGCCTCGGGTTTGAGTTTCATTAACAAGTACCTTTAAGATTCATGCTACAGACACATGATGGGGGAATGTCTTTTTGAATGCTGTGAAAATGTTGCTCTGATTGGTTGAGAAATAAAGCTGTCTGGCAAATGGTGAGGCAGAATAGGGCTAGGCGGGACATTCTAACTAGAGAGGAGGAAGGAGAAAGGCAGAACAGAGAGGATGCTGCCTTGCTAGTGTTGCACACACTGACAACATTCACAGTCTTGATTCTGACCTGAGAGAAGGATTTGACTATTTTTCATGGATCTGAAGCACTAGTCTTTGGCATGGCCATGCCCATGCCAACAATACACATTCATTCTGGACTTCTTCAAAGGAAATCGTTCCTGTGAATGACACAGAAGGAGAAGACAGAAAAAGAGCTTGGGAGCTGTGATAAAGACATTATTTAATCATTTCTCATTCCTTTTCCTTTCAACACAGATGTTGAACAATGAGATTCTTGCTCACTTTCTCAGTCATGCTGGAAGCAGTCCAAAGAAGCCATGAGATTTACTGGCCCTAATAGATGCAGAGTTAAGGGACTTCTGGGAAAGACTTTTGTTCATGGATAAAAGGAGAAAAGAGTTCTCTCACCATCTTGGCAAAGGCCCTATTTCTGCACCTATACAAATCCATGTAATGATTTGGCTTTGAGAAATATGGCAATGATTTGGTGACCACGAAATGTTAGACATAAGGACAAAAATTAAAGATGATACGGAATGAAGAAAAGAAATAGCATGGAACCCCATGACCATAAGCCACCTGCAAACCTAAGGACACCTATTTCTACACATACTATTAATATAAACCCTTCAATTGGTGGGTTCATCCACCCATCTCTGCTATCCTGCATTATAGGAAACATGGACTTGTACAGATGAGAAGTAGAGCCTGTAAATTCATAAGCCTCCACAAACACAAAAGCAATCCATCAAAACCTAGCATGCCTTAGAAACAGCTACTAGTGAGCTGGGCAGTGGTGGCAGATCTCTGTGAGTTTGAGGCCAGCCTGGTCTACAGAGGTAATTCCAGAACATCCAGGGATACACAGAGAAACCTTGTCTCAAACAAAGCAAAACAAAAGAAAAACCAGCTACTAGCAGAGAAAGAGCTAGCTGTAACAGTTTACAATGAATGCAGGTAAGTTCTGCAAGGAATTGCAAAGCTTCCTTCTCAATGAGCATGTGGTTGCTTAACTTGCAGGCATAATTGGGAAGAACAAGGAAGCCACAGAGAAACCTTGCCAGTGGGAACAATGGTAGTTTTACTTTTATTAATAATTAAGCTTTGCTTTACTTTATTTTTAATAATTAGTATCCTGATGGTGAAGTGAAGGGATAAAGGATGATGATTTTCATCAGAGGGAAGAGATGAAAAGAACATGCAATTAAATGATTAGCTGTAAGCCATAGTCAAAAGGCAGCCCCAGGTCCACAGCCAATAAACCAACAGAGGTGAGATGGCAAGTACTTTAGATCTCCATCCGGCCTCTGGCTCCTAGGCACTCTCCTGGTGACTCAGCACACTCAACTGAGTCACTCTAGCTCCCAGCACCTCCCAGAAACTAGGCTGGGATATGAAGGAAATGCAGATGAAGTAGACAAATCAAACTGGCTCATTCAAATCATTGTAATTAAGGCATTCTATCCATTCTCTGATACCTAAAATACCCACATACCTAAAATAAAAAGGAATAAAGCTGTAAAAAAATATAAAGCAGTGGCTCTCAACCTTCCCAATGCTATGACCCTTTAATACAGTACCTCATGTTGTGGTGACCCCCAACCATAAAATTATTTTTGTTGCTACTTCATAACTGTAATTTTGCTACTTCTACGAATCATAATATAATTATCTGTATTTGTCCATAGTCTTAGGCCACTCTTGTGAGAAAGCCCTTTGACACCTGCCCCCCCAAAAGGGGTTGCAACCCACATGTTGAGAACCACTGACATAAAGGAAGAACCAGAATGAAAAGAGATACAACAGTGTTTAAAAGTTAGCTGTTTTCAAACAACTTCCACAAAGTAAACAAAACTGAAATGTCCAGAACCAGTGGAGCTGGGTAAACAGCTCAGTTGGTAAACTGCTTGTTACACAAGCATAAGGCCCCGAGTTCAGATCCCCAGTATCCACATAAAAAGTAGGGCACGGTAGCATACAACCCCTAAGGGGGTTGGAAACAGAGGCAGGAAGGTTCCTGAAGCTTGGTGTACAGTCAGCCTAGCTGAGGCATCAAGCCCCAGGTTCAATGAAACACACTGTCTCAAAAAAAAAAACAAAAAGTGGAAAGTAATTTAGGCACTCACATGTACACTCATGAACATATACACATGCATGCATGACATACAAATACTTATCAAATATATATAACCAGCAGACAGGAAAGAAATATTCTGTAAATGGGGCCAACAAGATGCCACCAGGACTTAAGGCACTTGCTGCCAAGTCTGACCACTTGAGCTCAATCCCTAGGACCAACATGATTGAACCTATTCCCCCAGGTGTCCTCTGATGTCCACATATGAATTAGAGCATGTGTGCATGATTTTGTTTGCATACACATATACATACTCTCATATATAAATGTCATTTTAAAAGAGAAATATTCTGTAAATATGTGAAACATGGTTTGAGAGTTAACTGAGGTTCAGTCAGCATTTTATTTTATTAGTTTGCCATGCTGCAAGTCTTTCAAAATAACATGAAATGGGTTGAAATAGTCTCCATAAACCAGAGGGCCTTTAGAACATAAATCTGCCTGCCTGAGGCCACACCCTTGCCTTGCCTCATCCTAGCCATATGATTAATCTCACTGCCTTGAATTCTGGAAATTTATGAGGGTGTAACAAGGGCACCAGCCTCTAAGAGCTCTCACCTCATCTCAGAGTTGACTTATCTGATGTTTATGGAAGGAAGCCTGAATGAGAGTCATAATAACCAAGTATTTTTGTTATGGGAAGAATTGAATAATATGATTAACAGATATTTAAAAACACATTCACACAAAAAATGTGTGTGTCATATTAATATTTGCCAGGTTTCAATAAATGATTTTATTTTAGACCATTAAAGAATATCTCAATGGATTCTAAAAATCACAAAACATAAAACTCTTGTTTTTGGGCTAGAGTACAACAACTAACCAATCACTTTTGCTAAGTGTAGAATTCACACATCTCCTTACCACCTGACCACCACCACTGAATAAGAACTTCTGCTCTATGGGAGAGCCTGGTGACTACTAGTGGTGATCTTTTTTCCTGCCAGGGAAAATTTCCCATTTATCTTTTTAAAGCATAATCCACAGCTTTAACTCCAAAGATAAATTTGATATTGAGGCTGCAGAGGTCCCATCAAAATATGTGCCTAATCAATTCTTGTTACAGTCATTTATTGCTACCTAAAAACTTTTCCAAAAGCTTAAGTTGTCGTCTGAAGATAAAAGCCATTATGTTTCATGATTTTTTTAGGTCTGGAATTTGAGTAGGGATAATCTTAGAATTCTTCAGTTTTATGACAGGTTGGCAAATATCACTTATGGTTCTTAACAGGAAATTGGAATACCCTGAAGGGACCCTAAGTGGTATTATCAAGTCATAAAAATATCTTTCTGAGCAAGGTGGCTATGGGCTAGCTCCAGTAGATTTGTTGAGTGGGGTACCTATGTGGAGCCTCCCCAACAAGGTAATCTCCTAAAAACCAGAACTTAACATGTTGTGACTCAGATCCAAGACTGAAGCAGCTTGGCCTTTCATAATCTAACCACCAGAAGTCATAAATGGTCACTACTGTTTACTGTCAAAGTAGTCACAACCAATCTTAAGTCAAAAGATAAGGGGCATAACACCATCTATCAACAGAGGGAATGTTAGCCTCTTTGCAGTCATGATGCTAAACTACTGTAGCTAAACAGCATAGATGTGACACTGGGAGCATCCACAGTATCTTAAATATCACTGGTCATTATCCACGGTCATGGGCTGCAAAGCCACCAGGATTCTTGTGCAGTATACCTAATTGAAGGGGAGTTGTAAAGAGTCTACTAGTTTGAATTATATGTATTAATATCACCAAGAAAGCATCCATAAATTCTTATTAGAGATTTAAATTTTTGTATACTCAAAACAAACTTACAGGACTGGAGAGATGGCTGAGCAGTTAAGAGCATTTACAGCTTTTAGTAGAGGACTGGAGTTCAAATCCAACTACCAGCATTTGACAGCTTACAACTCCCTGTAGCTCCAGCTCCAGCTCCAGCTCCAGGAGATCTTATGCCTTCTTTGGCCTCTGAGGGCACACAATTCACTCACAAGTAAAACAGGTCTATTAGACTTAAATAACATGTCCATCATATTTCCTGTTGTTTGCTGTATATAATAAATATAAATCTCCACAGTCCCCAAATAACAGATTTATATAATCTCACAGTCCTGTAAACATTACATCAGGTAGGAGCTTCATAGAGCTAAAGTCTCCATGTCTGAAAGATGGTTCATATCTGGACTCTTGGAAAGAGTCTATCTCCTGTTCATTCTGATTGTGAGTTGAAATTGGCTTCTTGAAGTTGTGGTGATATATTGTGTACCCTAATAAAATTTGCCTGAAGATTAGAGAACAGAACAAGCCACTAGGTTCAACATAGAAGCCAAGCAGTGGTGGCACACACCTTTAATCCTAGCACACAGGAGGCAGAGATCCGTATGGATCTCTGTGAGTTCAAACCCACCCTGGACTACATGTGATTGACTCAGTCTAGGAAACAAAGCCAGGCAGTGGTGGCACACACCTTTAACTCCAGTACTTAGGAGTCACACACCTTTAATCACAGCATTACAGAGGTTGAGATAGTAAGTGACATGGCTTGGCTAATGACTAAGCAGTTATAAATGTACTGAAAATATAGAAGGAATTCAAATAGATCTCTTAGTATGTACTCAACCTCTAGATCTGAATGTATTAGCAAGAGCTCTGAACAGAAACCAGTATTATGCTGTTACAGCTGAAATTTTACCATGCTACAGCTGAACTTTTATTCTGGGGTTGATATGGGAAAAAACTGAATGAAATGAATACATTTCTTGTAACCAGAGTTTTCTGAACATATATTATTTTTTGAGCATTTCTATATCTTGCATTTTAACTTCCTCAAAAAAAAACATAGAAATATATTCCTATTCTTTTCTGACCTTAAAACCAAGTTTTTATAAATAGGGAAATCCTTCCAACCCATTTTAACAGCAGGGTTAAAATCCAAGATCCAAGGTTGTGTCAATTAATGATGAAGGATAACAATTTAGTAGTTGATAGTGCTACATATTTTATGTTGTTACATGAACTCCTTTATACTCTTGAGTTAATAACTCAAAGTAATTAAATTATTAATTAAATGTAGAACTTACATTTAATCATTCAGTTACAGAGCAAACGTAGGTAGTTTGTAAAATCCCAGTGACTGAAGACAAAAATGCACAGGTATTGCAGAATGCTAGGAAAAAAGGGAAAAAAATCAGTATCTTGATTTAAACTGTTCTAAGAACTCAAGTTCAGATTTCCCCTTCCAGCTGGCATTTGTTGGATTTCTGGATTCCACCAATTGTCTTCAAATTCTAAACAGGGGAAAACTACTTCCTCAGATGTAGTTTTAAAAAAACACACATATACGCACAAAGAGAACTAAACCAAAAGCAGCCTTCATTATGAGTGAAGTCTGCAATTAGGATTCACACAGTGAGTGGGAGTCAAACACGTAAATGTAAACTTGCTAACTGAATGCTTAAATACATGATTTCTAATAAGCGAATTACATCCGTATTTTCCCCCAAAATCAAAGTAAATAGATCAAAGTTACATTTCACAAACTCTTTTCTGATCTCTGAAGAAATGTTCTCATGTGGAAAAGAAGAAACTATGATATGGGTCAATCAAAAGACTGGCTTTAAAAGTGATCAAGACTGTGAAAAACTCATTCTGTAAATGACTTAGGGTCATGCAGGCACATTTCCTGAGAGCCCCAAGGTCCCATCAGAGCAAAATACTGGTGTGTAACTTTGCTTCCTGCCTCTTCATGTTATTTTCATTACCATGGCTTCACTGTGCCAGTAAAAAAAGAAGCTGAAGGTTTTCAATATTGTAAGAGCTTCAGTAGCTTGACCTCTCTCTTGCCTTTAATTTATTTGCAGTGAGTCTTGGAGGCATGTATTAGAATTGAATCTTTAACAACAATAAAAATCAAATCCTTTTTGTTTATAAAAGGAAAATTTGTTATAGATTAGAATTACATGTGTCAGTGTGATAGAGAATAAACAAAAGTAGTATTTCAGGATAATGAGGGCAAAACTGGATTACCATCAGCAAAGTGTTGGATGGAGGATGGGTAAGAATATAGCTAAGATAAGATCTACCTTCCATCAATAGACACCTCCCTGTCCTTGCCTATGAATCACATGAACCCATGCTGCTGTTGGGATTTGGGCCTGGTTCTATACTGAAGTCTTTTTGCTTTTCTTCATGATGTTTCTAATCCAAGGGAGGCATTACCAAGAGAATACTCCTATCTTCCAGGAATGCTGGTCTGGCTTCATGGTCCTAAGAAAACTCAGCTGTAGGGGCTGGGAGATGGCTCAGTGGGGATAGCCACTGAATTTTGATCCCTAACACACACATATAAACTGGGCATGGCAGCCATATCTGTAACACCAGTGCTGAAGGGTAAAAACTGGTAGATCCCTCCGGCTTATTAAGTAGCCATTCTAATCTGAGACAGCAAGCTCAACTTTGGGGAGAGACTCTCTCTCAAAAAATAAGGTGAAGCCACTGAGGAAGACATCCTGTTAATCCCTGGCTTTCACACAGTTGCACACATGCACATATATGCATGCACACACACTCAAACACCTGAACTCATGAGCACACACACACACACACATACAACCTTAGCTGTACTTAGAGACACTACTAGTTCCTTGCCAGGGTCAGGCCTCGGCACTTCCAAAGTCCCTGATTTGACTTCTCCCATGATCCAACCCTAGCAAAGAGCTCCCTTTTCTCCTCAAAGCCAGTGGTTCCTTTTGTTTGAAACAATTCTACACAGCCTAGACCAACCTTGAACATGTTATGTAAGCAGAGGATGATCTTGGACTCCTGGTCTTCCTGCCTCTAACTTCCGAGTGCTCAGATTTTAGGTATGAGTCCCATATCTAGCTAAAATCATGCTAACATGGGTTCATGACTAATCTTCCTTTAAAAACTGAATTACCTAAGTATAGACCACCCTATTCACACACCAAACTGCCACTTCAAAGGCACAGATGACCCAGGAAAAAATCCACATGTGGTAGTGAAGTCTTACAGAGGAGAGGGGTCCCTTGTTGCTTTGGTTAAAGATAGCCGTGAGCTGCCCATGTATGTGCCATGAACAAAACTCATAGTATCTAAGGAGCAGTGAACTTTTTTTAAAGGGAAGGCTGGGGCAACTCTCCAGACCCAGGGCAGAGATTTTAAAGAAAAGTTAAAAACATCACAAAATATCAGGCTCTGTGAAAACAAATTCAACCGAAATAAAGGTTAACTATTTTTATTCAGAAGTTAAAAGCCTCAGAAAAGAAAGAAAACATCTGGGCCTGGGGCAGGCGCAAGGAGTTAAGAATTTGAAGGTGGGAGTAAAAGAAATTGGCTCTTAAGCATAAGAGTAAATTTAGTAATCCAAAGCCAGACTGATGTTTTCAGTGAGCTAGCTGCTATTGCAGCACCAGATCCTTCATCCTCAGGGCATGGTTCTCTACTCTTGCCTTCCATCTGGCCTCTCAGCAAGTCCCCCTCCTTCTTCTATGGAGTAGAATGAATGACTCTAGCAATAGGATGGAGGATAAAAGCAGGTTGTGTTTATATATATTTGTGTGTGTGTGTGTGTGTGTGTGTGTGTGTGTGTGTGTGTGTGTGTATTCATGTGCCTGGGTGCACTCTAACAATCTGGGAGGATGCTATCAATATGAGAGCAAAGGGGAGAACATGGAAGGATTTGGAAGGGGCTGGAGGGAGAAAAAGGAAAGAGAAAATGATTCAATTTTCTTAAAATTTAAAATGTAAAAAAAAAAAAAAACACCACATAAAACACAAAAATTTCAAGTGCTCAAAATAATTGTAAGAAATTCAACTCTGAAGATATCTCTTCTAAGTATGCTGTCACTATTGAATACTACCTGGACTGCATCCCAAAACTCATAGACACAGTCTGAAATGCTCTGGGTTGTAATGAATACAGCCCATGAAGCCAGGAAGGACACATTGGGGTCTTCAAAATTTGGCTGTATGTGCTCTACTGACAAGAGCCATCCATTTTCTTAGACACAGCCCTGCAACTGCATTAGGGAGAGCTCTAAAACCAAAAGCTGGGTTGGTAATAAGTTTCACCATGCTCCTAAACACACCCTAGATAAGACAGTCAAGGAGCAGGCTACAGATCTGTATATCCTCTTGTGATGATGGCCTTTGGGCCAATGAAAGTTCAGTCTTGCCTTTGATATCTGCCCTGCAGTGCATTAAATGGAACAACTATTCTTGGCTAAGCTGAACCCTGAAGCTAGTTATTTAGATTTTATTAACTCTTGGGATTTGAAATGACTTAAGCCATGTCATAGAGGATTTTAGAAAACCATTCTGACTTCAGTCATGTGTTATTATCAAGTAAGATAATTGGGAAAAGAAGGTATGACAATTAGTGTTAAGTGTCAACAGGACAAAACCAGGAAACAGGCCTCCAGGGATTATCTAGCTCTGAGCTTGCCTGTAAGGGATTATCTTAAACTGAGGTGGGAAGGCCCACTCTAAAAGCAGGTAGCATCATTCCCTGGGCCTCAGTTCTAGAGTGTGTAAAAAGGAGAAAATGAGTGGAGCATAGGCATTCACCGCTTCCTGACTGTGGATTCATGTGATCAGCTGCTTCCAATTCCTGCTGTTGTGACACCATGATAGTCTGTACCTTTGAAACACAAACCAGAACACATCCTTTCTCCCTTGAATTGCATTTTTTTTTTCAGAGTATTTTATCACAAAAGGAAAAGAAACTAAGACACAGGACAGTGCTAAGTGGTGTCTTTGCGCAATATTTACATATTATAGTCAAGAAAATCAGCATCTGGGTCACTTTTTAAAAAATCTGTCTGTCCATCTGCACATGTGATAGGTTCTTAGTCTACTCTATCATACAATGGCTGAGGCCTGCCCATTCTAGTCTTATAATCAAGGTTTTCATTAGTTCCATCACATCAATGTTATCTACTCAATAGGTTCTGGAAACTCTGAATAAAGCTATTATTTGGGCTCTACTAACACCAAACTTTTAAAAGTATTTCTCATCAAGTAAAATTAAAATTCGTCTTTCAATTAGCTGTGATATTTTTAAAGCGTTTACTTTAAAATAATGTTGGGGGAAATCTTTCAAGCAACATTTAACCCAAGATACTTAGGTACTGTGAGAGTGCTGTCAAGCACTCTACAATCACCAGGCATTATCTTAGGACTCACCCACACACACACACACACACACACACACACACACAATAGTTTGGATCCCAGCACTCATTTAACAAGCTGAGTAGCCCACACATGAGTGTAACCCCAGCCCTGAGGGGAACAGACATCATGCCTGAGGCTTGCTGGTCTACCCAAGAAAATTTGAGTTCCAAGTTTAGGGAAAGACCCTGCTTTCAGAAGTAATAGGCAGTGAGTGACAGAGGACATCCAATACCATTTTCTGTGTTTCCACTTGTGAATACACACACACACACACACACACACACACACACACACACACACACTCACTCACAATTTTTTACAAAGCAGACAATAAAATTCAGTGGTTATTAGAAACTTCTTAAAGATTTTTTTTTTCTGGTAAAATACTATTAAATAATGAGATGCTTTTTAATGCCCCAATCCAAACATTTTATCACTTAGCCTAACTTACTTTTTTGTAAGGTTTTGTTACTTTGCTAGTTTTAATTTAGTCTTTTAAGTCTCTCAATGCACTCCAGCCATATTAATCACTGCAGTTTATCAGCACCATCAATTGACGCCTAGGTTGGTCATCTTGAATGACACTTCACAGTTCCCTTTTTACTAAAATGTTATTTTTTTCCCACTCTTCAGTATCTGCCCATTTCATGGAACATGTCAAAACTCCGGCTAATCATATACTAATTAAGTCAGGCCCTGCACCTGGACAGATGACAGCAGATGTTGTGAATGAAACTTTTATTTACACACTGTATCTAGAAGCAGATACATAATTTTTTATACAATTGATTTCCAAAAAAAATGTGCAAGAAATTACTATAATTTGCTTACAAACCAAAACACTTATTAAATCAATGGACTTTGGATAGTTCATTCTGTGGTGTTCTCAGTACAAACAGTACACACCTGATTTAAAACGTACAAAGTGTAAACTACAGCAATCTGGATTGCAGGTATTAATTTCATAGCACGCCAACTATGAGACTTCTTTACCCCAACATGAATACATACTGTTAGGAAATTCTAAGACCTCCTCATCCTCTCTGGTTGGAGAATTTGGGTCGTTTTTCAAAAAAGTACATATTTGCCTTGTTATATTATGACTGATCAATAAAAAGGATGCTATAAAAACTTTACAGGATTAAAAAAGTATTAAATCAAATTTTTTATTATTAACGTACCAATACCTTTATAATTTTAAAGTTATTTGTGGAAGTGGCAACTGTTCATTAAAGAATATTCAACAAAACTATTGCTGGTAATGTCATTCATTTTCTAATTAACACTTCACATTCAATGAAAGAAATTCAGATTTAAATCAAAATATATTATTTGAATCATTCATAAAAGTTTCTTTCATCTATATGTGAAATGCACAGTAATTAAAATTGGCATTCCTGAAAGCAGTTGGAAATACTTAGCACTAGGAAAGAAACTACATAAACCGGTGAGATTTCAATAACTTCCATCCTATTTCAGTAATACTGGCTCAGAAACTGTGACATATACTTTGTTTTATCTCCTTAATGCCAATGAGTTAGCCTTTTTGGCACATGATTTTATTCAACAGCAAGACGGTTGCCCTATGTAGCTGGTTTCCTTAAAATTATTTTTTAGTTCCATGGTTATTTACTATAATATGTGACCTAAATTTTCAGATTATTGCACCATGTAGAAAGAAAACAGTCTTCCTTAGAGAAAACAAGGTACTTTTCAAGTACTTTCTGTAGTTCTCATATATATAAAAATGTGTTAAGTGTCTCAGGAAGCCCCAAAGTAACTTCCAGCCTTCAGCAAGTTTAGTAGTGAAATATCTGAGTAAAAAAACTGAATCACTTGTTACAAATGGACAGAGTTTTCCTGCTTGCTATTTTCTTGCCTTAACCTAGGAAATTTAAATGTGCAGATTTAAGAACAGCTTACAGGTTGTGTTTGTATTATCTAAGTTCAAAGAAACCCAGAAAGTTAACCAACTTCTATCTAAGCCAAGATACAAGACAAGGACTTACTCTTTCTCTTTCCATGTTTAACAGACAGCATCCTACAAAGCCATTTCCCACTGTTTCTTATTTCTGTCAAACGGATGTCTTGGCTACAAAAACACAAAAATACTGATAATACACCTTTCTGTGAATAATAATGCTCAATCAATAAATGCTGACTTTTATTCATAAACTATCAGAATCTGATTATTTCAAATTGAATTAGGACAG
Organism: Onychomys torridus; assembly: GCF_903995425.1. NCBI lineage: Eukaryota > Metazoa > Chordata > Mammalia > Rodentia > Cricetidae > Onychomys > Onychomys torridus. The sequence continues at coordinate 76,748,686 of NC_050455.1, forward strand.
GTCATTTTAAGTATGAAAAGTTGTTTTTTGTAATATTAAGTATCAAAAGTTGTTTTCTGTAATAAAGGCTGCCCTAAAAATAACACAAAATTTATTATTAGAAAGATTTAGATGATAAACAGAATACTCTTGACATTTAGTGGGTAGATCTAAAACACAGGGCACCATGAGAAAGAGTAGGAAACAAGCTATGTTCATGTGAGACATGTTGGGGACAGTCCAGAGACTCTTGTGAGCCATGATCTTGAGAACATGTGCATGTTTCTGAGACATGAAGCCATCTTGACATTCACCATCAATATGGTGACTATGTGACACCTGGCATCTAACGTAGATGCAGGGACTTTCAACTCACCCTAGATATATTTTCAGTTGTTTAAAAATAAATTCTTTTTCAAAAAAATAGTTAAGTGTCTTGCATTAATTTGATAACAAGCCTACAACTCTGCAATAGTTCTTACTCCAATAGCTTATAATGAATGCTTGTATTATTACAATATACTCCATATTTCATATTAGATGAAAGACATCAGAAAATGAAAATCTTTGTAATAAGGTCCAACCAACATTCCATCAAAAGTAAGTACCTTGCTCCTTAGAAGTCAAGATACCATTAACACTGTAACACAATGGCATTGTGCCTTTTCTTATATCTCAATTCTAACCCTAGAAAAATTTAAAGATACAGATATGTTTGGATGACAAAGCCAAAAAGTTTGACCTTAAGACCTTTACCCTTGTGATTTTTTTTTAAGCAAGTGTAGCTGGAAATACTTTCTGAATGGGGCAATCTTTAAATACTATCACTTAATAGTTATAGTAATACCATTGCAGAACTCTGAACTTAACAATCTATTTTCCAAAATAACCTTTAAAACCTGGCACATCATTCTCTAACACAATGATAAAAAAAACTAGAGATGCCAAGTTACTTAAGAATTAGCATAATTAGCATAATCTTCAAGGGGCAGTCACAGCAGGAAACTATTTTTGCATATCTGATATGGTTTTACAGTTTTTCGTACACAATACATCACAATTTCCAATTATTTAATCGATGTCATCAGGGTTGTTGTGTTGGGGCAGAATGGTCAAACCCAGCACACTGTCATGACTACACAGAAGAAAGATAAGTCAAATTCAAAATAACTTTTCTATTCAAATCAATTTACAACTTTATATAAACTTTAATGTAAGAAAATACAACTCATTTATGAAACTTGTTTTGTCAAGTTTATGGAAGAAAAATATTGACTAAAGAAATCACAGATCAAACATTTAACTGAAAGAACCTCTCTCATACACACACGCATACACACTGCTCACAAGAAACCAGGGTTATCTCACTTTTGTAACAATGGTTTGGACTTTACAGGGCTTTAAGTTATGCCAATTTGTACCCGAGTTTAGTGACAGAAAAGGCAACAATTTCTAAATTGGGTATATATTTGTTTACAATTTTTAATGTAAGGCCATTTATCAAAAGAGACAAACCACAAGATGAAAATGAAGGCAAAAGAAAAATACAAAACAAATTATCACATCCTTAGAAAATAATTTAGAAAAGTGTTGTACAAGATATGTTGCAGATTTACATTCCATTAACCAAGATTGTGTCAATTCAGAATTCTGAATAAAACCTTTTTAAAGTGTGAGACTTAAAAAAATCATTTTTCAGTGTATATGTAAATATGTTTTATCCCACACATTTATTCAACTGGGCCATTTAATGTCATAGCAATTTTTATTCTTTACGATTCATTCTACTTTACTTAGGGTTGAATACACATGAAATGTGCTTTAATGCATAAGAATCACAGTGGATAGCAGCAAAGGACTGGGGGGGGGGCATTAAGGAGAATCTGGTCATTCACATTGTGATTATTCTGCACATTAAAGAAAGATAACTCACACTTCTAGATCCTCAAGACTCAAGACGTCCCTTTCCAAAGAATCAAAATAAACTCAAGACACCTTGCAGACACTTCCCCACCCCTGAACAAATTGATGACCCTTTCACACATAAAAACTAAAATAGTTATGGCAGCAAAGACTTCAATGGCGATGTAAGTCTGTAAACTGTACTCCAGTCTTGTTTCTGAACCCCGAAGTGCAAGAAGCAGGGCTCCTAATCTCTCAGTAGTGCTTCTCCTGCAAATAATCCTTCACTTTGTTTGGCAGAGGCAGTTTCTGAATTAAGTCTATTCTGGTGTACTGACGGATAACAAAACGGCACAGGTACTGCAGAGAGCGCACCTGCATGAACCGGGACACTGGATTAGTCAGTCTGACCGGGTAAGTCGCAGATCCAGGCAACCGTGACCTTGAATAACAAAATGCTCCGTTTTCAGAGTCCCTGATTGAATGCTCAATTAAGTCAACTATAGATGTATGCCCTTCTACATCTGGCTGTTCGTAAAAGCTGAACCTACCATTTGAGTGCTCAATTCTAGTGTGAAGTGTTTTACCATGGGAACGAAAGCTCAGGCTTAAAAGGTAACGGTCATCAGAACTATCCCGAACAAGAAAAGAACCATCAGGCACGTTTGCCAGCTTCCCCTCTGCCTCCCAGCGTGTGATAGGACCCCAATACCACCCCTGTTTTGCAAGCTTCTTCAGCTCCTCCGTAAGACTTGTCACAACCATGGGCCCACTGCTCTGCACCGAGTCATAAACTCTTGAAACGCCAGGTGCAGAGTTGGGATCGAAATTCAAATGACAGCGCACACTTTCGGCCATGTGCATGTCCGGGCCTGAGAGGCCGCTGAAGTTCCTTTGGATTGGGTTATTCTGCATTGGAGGTAGCAATGGTGAGAGGGGAGGGGCATCGTCATGACCTGCTCTGGGGTTCTGCAACATGACTCCTGTGGTGCCAATCAACAAGTTGTTCACCGAAGAATCCACAAGGATCTCTGGGGCTACAACCAGGTCCTGGTCCACCTGACTGTCGTCTTCGGAGAAGGCGCTGGCCCCTGGCAGCACGGCTGACACCTCCATGGGCGAGGACGTGTCCAGGCAGCAGCTACGCGGCCCTTCCAGGGGGCACATCCCGTCTTCTAAAGGCACGGTGTACTGAAGGTAGTCCTGAGACATGAGTCCGATAACTACAGGCACGTGTTCCTCCAGATGGAGGTGCAGGTCCCCGGGTGAACCAGGGCTGCGGCGGGGCTCAGGGTGTGGCTCTGGCTGCAGGTCCCTTAGCTCCCTGGGCTGCAGGTCCCGCAGCTCCTTGCGCACACCATTGACAGGGCCCGGGCTGGCAGCGTGCACCAGGGCCTTCACCCGCATCTCCATCTTGATGCATGTCTCCTCCGAGCTGGTGGGCCTCAGCGGCCAGGGTGTGGGGCTGTAGTGGTGGCTGCGCAGTGACGTAGAACGGATGGGCCGAGGGGCACGCACGTCCTTGAGGCCTCCAGGCGCTGAAGACGAAGAGAAGGTGTCCTCGTCTGTGGGTGCAGTCCCACCCTTGCCCTTGCCCTTCTGCTTGGCAGACAACCGCCTCTTCAAGGTGCCCATCAGGCTCTCACTTTTGGACCTGTTCTTCCCTTTCTCCTCCTCACTGCCAATGTCACAGCTGGCCATGTCCTTGCCATAGCAGCTCCCGAATAAGGAGTCATCTTTCACGAAGTCGCCAGCGAGGGACTGGGGCTGAACCACCATGAACTCGGTTTCATCTTTGCTTTTACTCAGGTTGAAAGATTTCCGGAAGGTTTTCAAACTAATTTTCTTCATTGTGACTAGTTACTTAATCTAAACAGGTCAATTTCTCTCTGGAGCAGCTGTCCCCAAACATCTGGAGGGGCTGTGATGCTTCATGGATGAACTCTGCCCAGCTTCATTTAACATCTGGAGCTATTTTCTAAAAAAGAAAAAGAAAAAAACATTTTAGTTTTCAAATAAAACAGAATTTTTTTTAAGCTATGAAACAAAAAGAGTCCAAATCTATTCTTAGGAATTTCACCCCATTTAGGATAACTGCCTGCTATATACTGGGCATTGGGCAAATAATGGGTCCTTCATTTACTCCTTGTTTTTTGTTTTGTGTTTATTATACAGGTCAGAACTAGATCTTTTCTATCTGACCAGGCTCATCTTCAGCACCAGGTCTGAAGGAGCAAACTCAGCACTGCCCATGCACCAGGGTGAAGGAGCAAAGCATAGTGAAGGCACTGTGAATGGCTTGGAAGAACAAGCACACACTTCAAGCACATACATGTACTGTGAGACCAACCTTTTCTATGGCCCCTCAATCTCCTGAAGGCATAGCTCTTGGCCATCACGGGGGCACTGCCTGATTAGAAGAAGAAACGTGACACCTTTCCAACTACTTAGTGCAATGCAGTTGATTATCCCGGAGACCACAGCTCTAAATCACTCTGACTGACTGACCACTACTACACACACAACACAGTGCAATAATATGAATGCTAGTTACGATGGTAAGCCAGTAGGAGGGACAGATATATGAATGGTAAATTATAATACAAATTCATCTGAAACACACTGCTAACACAGGTGGGAGTTGAGGGAAGAAAAGAATCTGACAAATGTTCAGTTTTAACTACAGACAGCAGCTGGTTGTTGTATAGACAGAATCTGCATGAAATCATGCTCAATGAAAGCACTCAGACCAGACAACCTATCAGAGGAACAGCTACATCATCTCCACAAAAAGCAGCAGCAGTTTAAGTCTCACTGTCATATATTGTTTTTGAAAGATACTGTAAAAATAGAATACTTATAAATATTTGGAGCACAAGCTACTTTAAACATTAAGCTGTACCCTGAGTGAACTCACTAAGTACCTGGTCTTGTCCCCAAGCAAAGGCTAACTCCCAGATAGACTTGGTAGCTGATTCTGAGATGGTAAGTGATGTCTCTAAATCTGGGGTTCCAAGAGTCCTGCTTGCCATTATCACATAGCTGCACCACAAATGAGAAAAGCACTTGGCAGGTATCTACTTGAAAAATGCTACAAATGCATATGCAACCGATTCTAATATTAAGGGGACAAGATCCAATCCTAGATATTAGAAAGTAGAAGCTCAATTACGCCATATGTTTTTAATCTCTTTCCTGCATCTTCTAGTCAAAGACTACTCTAGAATTTTTTAAAGAGTATCTATTTTCCTGTTTGCACTTCCAAAAATATATGCCATCTTTTTATAGGATTACCATCTGTCTTGTGCCCAAGTAAGTGTTCTGAATCAATCTTGCCACTTTTCTAATTCAAAGTTTTAAGTTTAAGCATACACTTGAAAATTTGTATGATACTTCAAGGGAAAAAAGATTTAAACATAAAAAAAAAAAAACAACAAAACAAACCAACAAAAAACTCTACAGGGCCAGTGAAGTGGCCCAGCAGGTAAAGGTACTTGCCATTAAGCCTGATGTCCTCTGACCCACATATAAACAACAAATGGTATATGGAAGCACACATACACTGAACATTAAAAACTGTTTAAATAAAAAAATACTCTATAGACAGAAAATGACATCTAACTGCATTTTTGCAACTTTTTTTTTTTTTTTTAAGACAAGTTCTTGGGTAGACCAGCTGGCGTAAAACTTATTATGTAGCCCAACAAAAACCCTGAACTCAATGAGCCCAAGTGCTGAGATTATAGGTGGGGCCCTCTCTCTCTGGACGCTACCACCTCTTTTTAAAGGGATGGTTCCAGGTATCCTGGTGTACCATTCATTTTAACATCTAATATAAAAACTAGAGACAAGTCAAACAATGATTTAAAGTTAACGAAGTAGCTCTGTTACCCTTATTTTACAAAAGGGAACCTCAGTCTCAGAGAAATTAAAACCTGTCCAATGAAGCAAAAATCATTTGCTCCTGGGAACAGCGAGTTCTTTCCCTGTGCCACACATCCTGCCTATAGGTGTAGTCCTTAGGTCAGTGCTCCTCAAACTTTCCACCTTCTGTGTTTTTATTCTCTTTCTCTCTTTTATTGTTTTTTGTTTTTCAAGACAGGGTTTCTCTGTGTAGCTTTGCGCCTTTTCCTGGAACTCACTTGGTAGCCCAGGCTGGCCTCGAACTCACAGAGATCCGCCTGCCTCTGCCTGTGCTGGGATCAAAAGCGTGCGCCACCACTGCCAGGCTTTATTCTCTTATAAGACCTGGAAAAATGCTGTTTGGGAATCACAAAATGTTTTAATTATGTATTTTGTATCTGTTGAAATTTTTCCTATTAGAAACTAAAACTGAGTTTAAAAATACTTATCTGTTTATTTAAATGCATTAATATACTCATTATGCATTAACATAAATCAATTTCCCGAGAAAGAACAGTATTTTCCAAACAATAAAAACAGTAAGAGAGAAAAGTAGCACCATTTCACATTACTAAAAAATCTTGTGCAGACAAAGAACACAGCTGAGCTTACATCTGCCTCTGCATTTCATCTTTCAATATGCTCTTTATTCCAAGGGTAAGGGAAAAAAAAATCTAAGAGAGCATTTTGCTTAATACCTTTTATATACCTGTGCATATTTTTCTTTGATAGTATATAAATTCAAGGAGTGGTTGTTTTGTGTGTTTGTGTACATGTGTCTGTTCACACACCCATATATATGTATACATGTGGATGTATTCCTCCATCAATATTTGAAGTTGATGTTGCAATGTCTTCCTCTATTACTGTTTCTTATTTTTGAGACAGAGTTTCTGGATGAACCTAGGGCTCACTATTCCAATGAGCTTTGGGAATCTATCTCTGGGCCCCAGCACTCAGGTTACAGGAGGTGGGCTGCAACATCCATCTTTCTACAGGAGTTCTAGGATCCAAACTCTGGTATGCTGTGGATATTGCTCTATATGCTGTGAATGTGTTGCTCTGTTTGGTTGTTAAATCAAATGCTGACTGGCCAGTAGCCAGGCAGGAAGTATAGTATAGGCCAGACAAGCAGAGAGGAGAATTCTGGGAGTGGAAGGCTGAGTCAGGAGACGCTGCCTGCTGCCACTGCCATGAGAAATAAGATGTAAAGATACCGGTAAGCCACGAGCCACGTGGCAAAGTAAAGATTTATAGAAACAGGTTAATTTAAGATGTAAGATCTAGGGTTAGGGATTTAGTTCAGTGGTAGAGCGCTTGCCTAGCAAGCACAAGGCCCTGGATTCAATCCTCAGCTCAAAAAAAAGAGTAAGATCTAGCTAGGAAGAAGCCTGAGCCATTAGGCCAAACAGTTTTAATTAATATAATCATCTGTGTGTTTATTTGAGTCTGAGTGGCGGCGGGACTGGAGGAACTCCAGCTACACTGGTATTCATATTTGTGTAGCAAGTACTTTATCCACTGAGCAATCTCTCTAGCCCAAATGATAATTTCTTAAAATTTAATTGTACTGGAAATCTGAAGCTGCATCAAGATGTTTACTTTTACTCTGTTTCATACAAATTAATTGTATCTTGCACTTTAATCATTGCTCATACATGATTTTGTAATATTATGCTTTAGTTAGTCATACAACACCAAAAAAGGGTTTTTGTTTTCGCTTTTTACAAAAATTACATTTGTGAATATCACCACTGATTCCACTAGAAAAGTCCTTAGGTAGAAAAAAGTAGTTAAGGCAATGGTGGGAGACACAGATTTTTACAATTTTAACCTTGTTTGAAATTTTAAAATGGGCCATTATCAGTAATACTGTCTATTGGATTCATGGAAATGAGAGGCTCATTCTAACCATTCGTGGGGGAAAAAAATCCTGAAACTTAAGTTGAATGACCATATTGTTCTTTTAAGTAAAAATGGTGAAGAAGGAGTCTAACGTCAGCCTGGGATATTGGAGAGGCTGATTCTCCCCAAAATTAAAAATTTAAGAAATTCAAGAAATTTGGGGTGATAAGACTTAATTATGGTGGGGCTTAAATGGGTGGATCCATTTGTCAAAATTCTATGAACTGTGTACTAAAAGACGTGATTTCATTGTAGATGAATTATACCTCATTTTGAAAACTCAAACAGAAATTTCTAAGAGTCATAGATTAGGTAACAAAAACTCTATTTCCAGGCATGGGGAACTGCCTTTCAAAATGGAATTAACTTGAAAGCCTCCTCCCTGAGGACTATCCAAAGGGAGAAAAGCAATTCATAGCCCCACACAGTTGTAAGGTCTAGAAACCACAACAAGGACCAGCATAGCAAGATACACAAAAAGGGTGTGATAGTGGCATTTGTATCTTGGGGGTAACCAATAGTCATCCCATTTGACTAAGGTCTATTCAATAGAAAAGAATTCAAACCTGGTACTAAAAACTTAGCCAACTACCCTTGGCTGGTGAGGTCACAGACCCAGGAGAACCTACTATTGCCACTTTGCTAAACCAAGATATCACCCAACTGTACTCTAAATACCTATTTCCTTATTTTCACAGGCATGTGTAGCTCATCAGAGAAGCTTCTTTTTGCAACAGAAACCATCACAGAAATCCACAGCTGGCCATAATGCAGAGAACAACTGGCCATGGAGTGCCTACCCCCAATTGATACATCTACAACACAACTCACACCTAAGGCTTGGGGAACATTGCAGAAGAGGGGGGGACAGAAAGACTCTAAGATCCAAAAGTTCAGAACACTGGCTACTAGATGTTTTTAGATATGATACCGAGCACACCCGTGGAATCTTAACAATAGAGTCACCTAAACAAGACAGTTGACAACCTGAAGTAGATGGCAGAAATCTCACAAAATCCTACCTCTAGAGAAAGAGCTATCTATAAGCAATTAATGGCAAACAGAGAGAATTAATCTTCAACGATGGGGCCCTTGAAAGGTAATCCGATCTCAAGTTGTCAGCCCTAAACACATATTCATGTAAGCAATACTAAAGGCTCATTGGGTGGTGTTTACAATGTTTATGCACATATGCATGTGCAACAATAGTTGAAGAGATCACGTATTTGCTAAGGAGTGCAGTGGTTCTCATTAAAATCAAAAAGGGGAAGAGGCAAGCATGGGAATTATGTAAATATACTCACATCTGAAATTCTTTTAAAAGGTAAAATGTAATGTTAAAAAAAAAAGTGAAAGAAAAGTATCTTCTGGTCAGAGAGATGGCTCACCAGTGAAAAGTTCTTCTGCTTTTGTAGAGGAGCTGGATTTAGTTCCTGGCATTTAGTTAGAGCCTTATCAGATGACTCACAATCATCTGGAACTGTAGTTTCAGAGGACCTGACCCTCATCTGGCCTCTGAGGGCATTTGCAATACATGTTGTGCACATCTACATTCAGGCACACACATACATACATAAAATAAAAAATTAGTATTTAACAAAACGATAATACTGCACACTTGGAAAGATGGCTCAGTGTTAAAGAGCACTGGATGCTCTTCCAGAGTACCTGGGTTCAATTCCCAGAACCCACATGGCAGCTCACACCTGTCTGTAACTCTAGTTCTAGGGCTTCTGAAAATCTCACACAGACATTGATGCAGGCAAAACACCAATGAACATAAAATAAAAATAAATTATATAAATAAAGATAATACCTTCACCCAGGAATTGGGGGAGTTAAATGAGCAGCATGATATTGCGAAGGATATCCCAAACTCAACACTTTAGCTTGTCGATCAAATAGAACTTGGAAACAGCTTTGTAAGATTACTTGAAAAACAATTCATACATGCATAACCAAGTAGACATGTTTGTCTTTTGGTATGTTCTTTGCCAAAGCTATAAGACAACAATGTCCTTCCATCATTTGGTTTAAACAAACCTACTGTTGCTTACATTGTTTATAGTGATAAATATAAGCTCCATATTGCCAGAGTGACCGAAACTAAGTCTTTTGAATACACTGTTTCATCAGTTCTTATCATCTTAAAGCTTTGTAAATTTAATGAAGCAGTTATGACACTGTGAAACTAAACTGAGTTTATGCATATCTCAGCTCTCCTTAGCAATGATATGATCTTAGATATAACTAAATCTACCACTTATGTAACTTATGGAGTTAAAATATGCCTATATATGAGATGACCTTAAAGCAATGCCATATACCAGTAGGCAAATGCTTGCAGCTAGTAGTAAGTAGTAATAGTCCCATTAAATAAATAGGGAAACTGAGGCACAAACACCATAAGACACTTGCCTAAAATCACATACTTGATCAGTTGATTCAAAAGTCTGCTTAATCACTACACACACCTTTATAATGTATAATTCATCTTAGAAAAAACACAGCTTTAACCTAAACTGTAGGAAGAAACAACAACAACAACAACAACACACACACACACACACACACACACACACACACACCCCAAATACCTATAGACTAGTTTAATAAATCATACAGGTGAAGAAAGATGTTCAAAAAACATTACTGAGAAAAAGAAAGCTATAAAATAAAATGCAAAAATGGTTCTATTTCTGTGTGTGTGTTTACATCTAAACTGGCACATCAAACACCTCAGGTGATACATGAACAACAATAGTCATACCTTTGAAGAATAGGAAAATATGGTCAGAAAGCCCATTTTCCTTATTCAGGGCTTTCTGTAACAATCACTCCAAGCCACCTTATCTGCCAAAGTTGAACAACGCATTATAAGACAAGGCTCTGCCAAAGGTACTCCCCTCAAATCCTCCCTAGCCATGTCCAAGTCTTCCTAGTTGTAAATGTCACAATGAAGACAGCCTTTTCATGTCTGACCTCATTCTATACATCCCACACTCACTTCAGCACTGCTTTCCAATTCAATCACAACTCAATCTACTGTGAACTTACAACACATGCAGCCAAATCCCTGACATGTAACAACATGACACCTGAATTCATCCAAAGCAGTGGTTTCCATCATTCATACGATTTCCACAGGTTTCTTCATTTATACCCATTTCTTTGCCTCCACCACTTCTTTTATCATCCCAAGACATATGATTGTCAAGACACTGACAAAACATTGTACTTCCCAGAAGAGTCTGAAGACTTAGCTACAAGCAGTAGTTAAAAACACAGGCTGAAGGACAAAAAGCACTACTCTCCAGGACTTCAGGTTCCAGCACAGCATGTAAGATGTCAGCAATAACGTGCTGTACCATCCAGTGACTCAAACTAGCAGTAGGGATCTGATTCCATACATCTCTTCTCATTGGCTGACTCTAGAGCTAATGATTGCAGCTATGGAAGTCAGAATGCACCAAAAAGTACATTTACTTTCCTGTCCCCTCACAAGAGTTCTACTTAAAAGAGGCCACCATCATTCCTATGTTACAGAAAAACCAAATAAGCCTCAGACAGTTTAATGATGTCTCCCAAGTCCACAAGGACTCCACTGAATAACACGCAAGCACTGAAAGCTGGTGAATGACTTAGACAGAAGTGACCGCTTATTTCAACATACTGACATGAATGAAGCAGGACAATTCACAGGGAGATCAAGTACACAGATAAGCCATTCTTCCTGAGTCATTTCACAAGACCACTTATTTCCTAATGCTCTGGATGCCCCATGGTATGTTTCCTCATCCAGAAATACAGGCAAAAACAGTAATATGCCTAGGGGCATACCTGTAGCATGATGCAATAAGGAGGCTTGTGAGCCCTTTCCCCCTCAAAGTAACTGCAGCTGAACTCATATGTCAAGTAGTACTAAGATACATGCTCAGAAACATTAATGAAGTCTAGAGAAAGTGATCTATGCAGGAGATGGCAAGGTTGAGAGCAAGAGAGGAAGGATTCATCAGAAAGGAAATCACAGATACAAATGAGACAAGGGAGGCCAGAAGGGACTAGGATGGCACATTCAAATGCTGACAGACATTCTGCTACCAAGAATTCTACAGCCAAAGCAATGTGGGTAATTAGGAAGAAGAATTAGCAAGAACATAAACACCCATGTGTTAAAAAGAGGCTGGGGTGCTAGCAGGTCTGAACTACAAACACACCAGGAGGAAAGTGCTCCAGAGAAAGTGTCATTTGGCAATGACTAGAAATGATCAAAGCAAAGGTTAATTTAAATCCTCTCATTCCTCTCATCCCTCTGCTTTAAAGAACATAGGAAAATATAAACCAATTGTACTCAAGCAGATGCAACATACAACACACACAGATACAATGTCTGCAAAACAGCACAAAGGATCAGAAGGACACAGGCAAAGGGCAAATTGATATTTTTACCAGAATTAACGTTATTCTGAAGTATACTGTAATAAGAAATAGATAAAGGTCTATGATGTAGTCACAAAGAACTCTGAGAATCTGAAGTGAGCATTTCAAAGATGTATTTAACACAAGAGTTCCCTATCATAGGAAGAAATATAAAATGAAGTAAATTTAAAAGCTGGCAAAATGACAGATATAAATGTGACACCAATAAATGTAAATGGACTAAACTTTTAAGGCGCTATGGCCCAAAATGTACTCTGTGGGCAAAACTGAGCTCATCACTCTTTTTGTATGTTCATCAAGGAAAAATAGTTACGGTATTACTGCTAGCTGGCTAAAATCAAAAGAACAATATTTTTATGACACAAGAAAATTATATGAAATTCAAATTTCTGTGCCTGTAAATTAGTTTTACCAAGCAGCTATCACACTTCTACATCACAGACTGTCTCTAACTCAAAACAAGGAGTTAAGAGGTTCTATAGCATGCAAAAGTTAACATATTTGATATTTTACAGAAAAAGTTGGTAGATGCCTAACCTAATCAAAGGACTGTCAGAATGAATAAAAAAAGAAAGTTATGTGCTGTATGCTGGTTATTTTCTTGTCAACTTGATGCAAAACAGGGTCATCTGGGAAGAGGAACTATGAGAGGCAAAGTTACATTTTAAGTTTTAATTATTATGCCTTAGAGATCCATGAAACAAAATGTCTCTGATCTGCAAGCCTCTTGCTCAAGGACAGATAGTTCCTGAAATGCTGGAGGCTATTGTTTATGGGAGATAACAAGCCACATGTTTTTCACTCCCCTAAACAAGTTTGCTTGACCTGGTTCACAGCCAGGAAATACATCAGGATATATGCTTGCCCAAATTGGATGTAGGCTGGAGGTATGTCAAGATGTATGCTTGCCCCTGATTGGACCTGATGGGAAATGCAATGAATTATGGGTTTTCCTTCTTAAGCTGCTGCAAACCATGACTTGGGGCCATTTCCCAGGAACCTGTTCAGACCTAACCAGAGCTCATCCAACTGGCCAGTATTTAATTAAAGCTTGCTTCAAATTTGGCTTTAAACTGTGGTAGTGGTCTTATTCTTGATCAGTGGGATTAACTGATGAAATGCTTCCATCAGATTGTAGGCAAGTCTACGGAGACATTTTCTTTCTTTTTTGGGAGGGAGGGAAAGGTTGTTTTTTGAGATAATGTCTCCGTGTAGCACTGGAATTCACTATGCACACTAGGCTGGCCTTGAACTCTGAGCCTGGTCTGCCTCTGCCTCCCAGAGTGCTGGGATTAAAAGCAGGCACCATCTCAGATAGCACATTTTCTTGATTGACAATGATGTGGGTATTGTGGGTAGGGCCACTGCTGAGTAAGTGGTCGTGATTTGTGCAGAGAGCAGGCCCATGAGAGCAAGCCAGTAAGTAAGAGCAATCCCACATTGCTTCTGTTTCAGTTACTGCCTCCAGGTTCCTGCTTTGAGTTCCTATCTTGACCTCTCTCAATGGACTCTAAACCAGAATATGTAAGCCAAATAAACCCTTTCTTCTCCAAGCTGCTTTTGCCCATGGTATTTTACAACAGAAACAGAAAACAAACTAAGACATGCTTAAGATTCCTCTAATATGAATGATGCATATCATTTGAAAGGATACAAAAGAATATACCAAGGGAGTAACCAAGAGAGATAAAATAGCTCAATTAACATCAGAAAAAAGACAGGCTTTAAGACAGTAAGTACTACTAGAGACTTAAACAAAGTACTACTAGAGAACAGGTATCTTAAAATGAAATGAAGGTTGATACATCATGAAGATACATAACTATAAATGCATATGTGGTTAACATTAAACCCCAAAGTACATAAAGAAAGATGTGAAAGGAGAAATAAACAATTCAATAATACTTACAGATTTCAGTAAGGCAGGCTCCCAGTTCACTAGTAGACACAGTTTCCTGACAGAAACAAAGCCTGAGTTCAATCCTCACTATGAAGGGGGAGGGAAAGGAAGGAGAAGAGAGGGAGAGATGGAAGAATGGGGGGAGAGAAGAAAGGAGAATGAAAGACAGATGAACAAAGTGGAGAGAGAGAAAAAGAGAAAGAGTGAGAGGTTAGGAAGTTGAAGATTCCTGAACTAAAAATCTGAAACTTGAAACACACAGAAATCCAACATTTTGACAATTTCACACCTAACCTGGTGTGATGGATTATAGCCAAATGCAAAGGTTGAGAAAAATAAAAATATCACCTTCATGCTATGTACACTAAGAGAACACAAACACAAGAATTGTGTGTTCAATCGCAGACTCTTCCCTAGGTCATCTCATTACATACAATCAAATATTCAAACTGAAAAGAATCCAAAACCAGAAAGAAACACTTCTTGTCTCAAACACTCTGGATGACAAGATGCTCAACCTGGGAACTGAACACTAACAACAGCTTTGAATGTTGTTTTAAAGTTTTCTTTCTTAGGATAGACAAAATCAAGACTCAACAAAGTTAAAAGGACTGATGTCATATAGGATATATTCTTTGATCACAACAGAACTAAATTATATACCTACAACAGAAATAAATCTGGAAAACCATCAAGTATTAGGAAATTAAACAAAATACTTCTAAACTATCCATCGACTAAAGACCAGAGCCATAAGTTTAAAATGTACTTCAAACAGAATGAATATATATATATATATATATATATATATATATATATATATATATATATATATATATATATATATATATATAAAATAGTACTTGGAAAAGCAATTTATAAATGGCACTCACGTAATCCCAGCAATTGAATTTGAGGGCAGTGTGGATGGCAGACAGGAGACCCTGAGAACATACAGCTTAAATCAAGCCAATTCTAAGGAATAGCAAGTATAATACAGAACTGAACGGGGGAGGGGGGGGATACACACACACACACACACACACACACACACACACACACACACGCGGAATGACAAAGTAGAAACTAGTAAGATAGATAGCAGGAAATCTCTAACGAATTCTTTCAGATGATAAAGAAAGAATTTGTAAATTACTCCAGGCAGTCAGTACTACCTGATACCAAAGCCAAGCACACTGAGAGAACTGGAGGTGGGTATTCCTCAGTGATCCAAAAAGCCTTAACTCAGTATCAGCAAACCAAATTTGACAACATGTAGAAATCATTATGCTCAAACTGAATTCTTGTATTTTTATGTGTTTGTGTATGGGCTGTGCTGTCAGGATTTTTTTATGTAATGTGTTTGTATCAGAAAACCTGCAGGAGTTGCATTCTTTCTATAGAATTTGGGTCATCACCCCAATGATGATCAGTTAATATTATAATGATCAATTAATAAAAACAGGGACCACTGAGAATCATCTAAATAGCTCTATTTCATTATACAAAGAACTTACATTACATTCTAGATGCCTAGAAATCTCTCTGTATAAGTCCAATAGATTCCCTTGTTTCCTGCTTTGTCTTGCACTTTCCCTTGCTACATGATTGTGTTTTTCTGTCTTGTCTTTGTCTCTGATTCTGTCTCTCTTGCACTCTTTTATTATTTGACCCCTTTTTTCCCCTCAAGAAATCCTTTTGACACTGAATTACAGTTTTGCCTATATTTTCTACAAAAAAGAATTGCCATTTATATTTAAGTTCTTGGTTAGTCTTATACGAATTTATATGAAGTAGGGATTAAATTTTCCACTTGGATAACTAATTGGTGTCACAGAAAATATTGACCCTTATAAGAATCAAAGTGAAAAACCAGTAAGAGCATTTTTCAAGTGAAATTAGCCAAAAATTTTCTAATCATTAGCCATTGCTTAAAAGTATCTTTATACAGTTATGCAAATTAATTTGGCAATATTCTACTTTAAAAAATTATCATACTCTCTCCTGGCAATACTATTTTTCTACATTTTAAGAAATAACAATGCTCCCTGAATTATGATTAAAAATAACTGTTTTAAAAATCAAAAATATCCTAATTTCCAACAGTATGAAAGCAGTAAAACAAATGCTAGCACAGTGACACAATGGAACTTAGGGAACCTCTGAAATTGGTATTTATACAGCTATAAATAACACGGGGAGAGCTTGTAGTGTTCATTTGTTAAGTGTAAAACACAGGAAATAAAATTATATGTAAAGTGTGGTCTCAATTATGTGGAAAGAATAGGGAGTAAAGTGGACCAGAAAGAGCTGTTGTTAGATGGCAGAATTCTTTAGACATGTTAGTTAATATGAACTTGGAGTGTTTTTAAGCGAGTAAAATCTGTGAGGTTTTTGTTTTTCTGAAAACAAATTTTATGTGGGAATGGCCAAGGAAATCGGCCAAGGAAATCCACCAGTTTCAAACAAAGCAGAAAGCTTCCTTTGGGGAGTCAAGTTATTTCACAAATTCACAAACAAAAAGTAAGTCAATGGATGAGACTATTATTTTTGCTTTAGTAAAACTTCAATATGTCCTCTTTTTTTATCTTTAGAAAAGAACATTTTGTGAATCTGACATGAAATTTTTATGCTGATATATACAAGATTTTACACACAGTCTGAAGAGGTGGCTCAGCAGTTAAGAGTACTTGACTACTCTTCCAGAGGTCCTGAGTTCAATTCCCAGCAACCACATGGTGGCTCACAATCATCTGTAATGGGATCAGATTCCTTCTGGTGTACATTAAGACAGAGCATTCATATACATAGAATTCATGAATAAATAAATAAATCTTAAAAGAAACAAAAAATAACAATAAGAAAAAACTTCTCACACACATAGAATCATGGTCTACTGGCCTTACATATTCAAAATTTAAATGACAAGCCTATTTTCAATAGCACATCTCCCTCCCTACTCAATTTACAGTCCACAGCTAACCACTATAATCACTCCCTTGCAGACGCCCATTCAGTTTCCTCCCTCCACTCTTACACTAGAACAGTGGTTATGTCTTCGCTTAGGCCACACCTGCATAGCTGAAAATGGCTGGAAAAACAGGCATTCAGATTAGTCTCCTTTAGTTCTCAGGGCTATATAGCTGAAGTTAATTTTTTTTATTTCTTGTTGAATTAAAATTTAAAAAAAAATTTTTATTCATTTTACAAACCAATTACAGATCTCCCCCCCATCCCTCATTTGCTCCTCCAAAAGGGTAAGCTCTCCCATGAAGAGATAGCTAAGCCTGGTACATTCAGTTGAGGCAGGATCAAGCCCCTCCCCACTGAATCAAGGGTGAGCAAGGCGTCCAACCATAGGTAATAAGATCCAGAAAGACAGCTCATGCACAAGAGATAGACCCTGATCACACTGCCAGGGGCCCCTCACACAGATCCAGCTACACAACTGTCTGCCGTACGCAGAGGGTCCAGTCCAGTCCCATGCAGGTTGCACCAGAGATCCACAAGGACAACCCCAGATTAAACTACTAGCCATAGTGGTGGGCGTGACTAAACTGGTCTACCCTGGTAATCAGACTGGTGAATACCCAAACTGTCATCATAGAACCTTCATCCAGTAACTGATGGAAGCAGATGCAGAGACCCACAACCAAGCACCAGGCCAAGCCCTGGGAGTCCAGTCCAAGAGAGAGAAAAGGGATTATAGGAGCAAGCGGGAGTGGGGGGGTCAAGATCATGATGGGGAAATCTACAGAGACAACTGAACCAAGCTCAAAGGATCTCACGAACTTTGGATCAACAGCTGAGGTTAATTCTTAATGTTACCTAGAAATCAACTTTTTTTTTTTTTTTTTTGGTTCATTCTCTTTTGTTGCTGACCATTCATTCCACTCACATATTTCCTCACATTTAACTATTCCATCTTCAATCTCGGCTGATGGCCCGGCTCCAATTCCAGAGAAAATAAGTCATCAAGAGGAAACTTCATGGCTAGGAATAAAGCTCAGCTGTGGAGAGCCACCCAAACAAGCATGAGGTCCTATGTTTAAAGCTCAGCACCCAAAACTGAAGGAAAAGAGGAAATCGTGGATTTTTACCACGTGTCAATCCACTTAGCAGTATCTGCTACACATCGACTCCTCAACTCCTTTCTAAAGGCACTACAGCATTGTCTTCACACACCTCATCTCCTAACAATTTCCCCTTTGTTGGATCATTACTACAAATGTTATTCTCACATAAATATCCCACTTTCTGCAAGCCATGTTCCCTAGAACATGTTCCCCTCACAGCAGTGGTCACCAGAGAAACCTTTGTAAAATCAGCAGCAACAATTCCTACTTTTCACAGTCTCTTAACCAGCCACAGCCATCTCCATCACAGCACATGCAGCCCGGGGCTAACTGCTCAGTCCTTATCCAAGATGCTGCTGAAACTTGTCAATACATTTGTGTCTTTGCTACAAGAGCACTACGCTTTTAGACTCCCTTGCTGGTTTCCCTCCAGCCTCTTCTGGATGGAGCACCCCAGCACTCAGATGTGGCCCCCTCCTCTGACTCTATGCACACACTAACCAATTTCATACTTATTCTTTTTTAAATTTATTTATTTTACATTGGGACCACATTTTCCCCCTCTCCTCTATTCTCAACCTACCCCCATCCACTCCTCCTGTTTCTGTTCAGTAAGGGACAGGCCTCCCAATGGGTTATCAACAAAGCATGGCATATCAAGCTGTGGTAAGACTAAGCACCTGCCCATGCCATACTTACTCTTATGTTGATGCTAGTACCTATGGGTCATCCATACCCAAATTCCTATCTCACCATTTATAGGCCAATTATATTCACCTTTCTTCTTGACATCGCCATTTGGATGTTTTGTAGATGGCTGAAATGTAACAGATTTTACACGAAACTGCATGCTAAACTGCATGTTTTCCACCTCACTGCCAAATCAACTTTACCTGATGGCTTTTTATTTACAGCTACCTCACTTAAAATTACCTCATTCTTTCAAGGACTGAGATCAAAGCATTCAGAATCATCCTTGGCTCCTTTCTTTATCTGAAGCTCATATCTAATGTCATTAAAGCCCAATCACAACTACCTTCAACACATATGCAGAAATCTAACTGCTTTTGCCAAGATACTCTAGTTTCCTGCATTACCGCAACAGCAACTTGGAGTTTCCTCGATTTCTGCTTGGTCTCCTTAGTTTATACTCTAATAAAAGACACTGGTGCCCAGAAAGACAGGACAGTTGCTGACATCTTGTACTCTGGGGTCTTCACAATGTCTGGCATGTACATGCAAAAAACAAAACAAAAACAAAAACAAAACTGAAGTGCAAGAAATACAATAAAATTTCTTTGACTTCTTTCAAAGCCTGTAAGTCATATCAAAATAAACTTTAAAAAACAATATGGAGTATTTTCAGGGCTACAAAAGTAGATTTAAAAAATATATACCCTAAAAGAGATATGGACATAAAATTGCCATAAAAGAAAATAAGACAACTTATGATTACAGCAAAAGTCTTAATAAATTTTAGGTAGGGTTACTCGCGGTCTACCAACACTAACACACGAGAAAGCACTAGCTAGAGTCTGTAGAGGCCCCAATTGACTGATCTTCTTTACTGAGTCCAGACTTCCCATATAAAGAAAGAGCCTTCATCTTTAAAACATGCAGAGAGACTTGTATGTTTAACTGCAGAGCAAGTTTTACATGCACTTTTCTAAGAGTCTTTTATTATAACCCCATTTACTACATTCCTGCTACATTCAACAGGAAATAAATGTTCACTTACAAAAAAGTTAATGCAGCTAGCCTTTAAGAATTAATAAATTGAATGTTCATTTTTCCTTAAGTACTTTATTTATTAACAGGTTGTACTTAAAAAAGTAGTAGATATCTCATGCATTTAATCCCAGAACTCAGAGGTAGAATCAAGTAGATCCCTATGCCTTTGAGGGCAGCCTGGTCTACATACTGAGTTCCAGACCACCAGACTACAAAGTGAGGTACGGTCTCAAAAAAAAAAAAGAAAAGAAAAAGAAAAAAAAAAAGTGGTACACAATCTACTAACTCAGTGCTGTCTTTAGGTGTATACAAACATTTAAATCTATTATGCCCATTTTACACCTGTGTTAGCACTTGCTAATTCAAACCACGTACAATATCATAGGAAATATTTGGTCTTTGTCTCAAGTTCCGGACATAGCTATGGAAAACCTTACAGTTTTCTGAGTGATTAAAGTATCTGCCTAGATATGGCATGAGACTTTCAATCACACCAGAGTTTAAACCAATAAAGCGCTTAGATTACAGAGTGGGAACTTTTAGCCCCACCCCCACATCATAGAGGGAAGGGATGAGTTAAGAGACTGATTGGGCACTATAAACACTCTTTAACTAGATCACCAACTTCTGGACACAGTAAGTATTTGGAGTAGGGCATGACAAGAGGGCATAGGAGCTGCAAATCACACACAACATCTCATCCCATGCAGCCTTTCTCCTCAGCTGTTCCTGGCATGAAATCCTTATAATAAATCAGTCAACTAAGTCTTTTACTGAGTTCTACAAATTAACTAATCAGAAGAGGTCCTTACTAGGAACCTCTGACTTAATGGCCAGTCAACAACAAGGCAGAGCCGGCTAGGACGTCAAGCTGGCATCTGAATGGGGAAAGTCCGTGGACTAAGCTCCTACCTGTAGGGTCTGTGCTTCTCTGGACAGTGTCACAATAGAAGACACCAGTTTTCATGCTGGAAATTGATAATTGTACTAAAAAATACATGGTAACTAACACACCTACATACCTGGGCCAGGTCATCTATAAAACAACTAACAGACATTTCAACAAACTGTTTCCTCAATAATAAACCAGTGGCACCAGGGCAACACTGATAAAGGAAATCATGTGCATGCTACCCAACTTACTATCAAAATCCTAACGATCCCCACATACCCACTGTATTGACTAAGGCACAATTACAGCTATTTGAAAAGATCTATTGTAATACTCGGTCCTAAGTTATGTAATGTCATAAACCCTGTCCTCTGTTATAAATGTAATTGTTTTAATAGAGTTTACTGATACATGTAACTGACAGTTGAAAATTAAAATCAACTAACATTTTAATAAATGTCAACAGAATGTTATTAGCTGAAATATTTCACATTCTCCAAAATGCTCACCATTTTCACTGCCCACAAAATCAGTGTAACTTTACTGAGGAAGCTGCCAAGTAGATAAAGTTCTTTAAAAATTCTGGACAAACTGAACAATTACATAAAAATCCAAAGATCTGTATTTTGCCAGCTTGTTTTCATTCTGGAACAGAGATAGTACAGCAAAATAATGCTACTATGTGATCTGTTCAACAATTTGCATTTTCTCTAGAGATGTAATTTGCTCATAAATAAAAATCTCTTTAATGTACTAAACTATTGTAGTTAAAAAAGTTTAACTCAGATTCCTTTTTATTTCCTCCAAGACAAGGTTTCTTTGTGTAGCCTTGGCTGTCCTAGAGCTAGCTCTGTAGCCCAGGCTGGCCTTGAACTCTCAAGAGATCAGCCTGCTTCTGCCTCTCGAGTGCTGGGATTAAAAGCAATCGCCACCGATGCCACTACTCCCTGGCACTTAACTCAGATTCAGAAAGGCAACACAGACATACAAATAATGACTAAAAAGAAACAAATAGCTGAAGTCTATAGATCGTACAGAAACTCCAATCTAAAAAGAAATTTGTTCATCATTCAAATGCTTTTGCATATAGAACATATAATTCTTACTATTATCTCTGCCATAAGTTATAAGCTTTATGTAAAAAAAAAAACCCTGCATTTTCTAAATTACACTTAAGAATGAGATTTTAGAATAACATAAGATTTACTATTAAACTTTATCCATTAATCATTAGAGCTCAGAGGATCTCAGAAAGTAATAATAATCATTTAAAAAATGCAATCCTACTAAGCAAAAAATTTAACAATCTCATAAAAAGATTGCTTGCTTGTAAACTAATTATCTAAAATAATCAATTACTGAGAGTTCCCAAAGATGAGGTCTCCTACTTTGTTTGTTTGTTTTGGTTTTTAGAGACAGGGTTTCTCTGTGTAGCCCTGGCTGTCCTGGAACTTGCTCTGTCGAACTCACAGAGATCCACTTGCCTCTGCATCTGCCTCCCAAGTGCTGGAATTAAATGAATGCACCACCAAGCCTGGCATCTACTTATTAAATGATCCAACCTGGGCTAGTGAGTTGGCTTAACAGGTAAAAGATACTGATATTGCCAAGCCTGATGGCCTGAGTTTCAGTCCCCCAGAACCTAAACAGTGAAAGGAGAGAACCAATTCCTGTAAGTTGTCATCTATCTCCACATGTCCACCGATTCGCCTCTCCAAAACAATACAACTTAAAACTACTCATGCTGCCCAGTGTAGCTTAACAGGCTTTGGGCAGGAGATACAGAATGTGGTAAAGTACTCGCTTGCCTAACATGGATAACAAAGGCCTGTGTTTGAGGTCTAACACAAGGGGGAGAAAAGGAGGGGTGGGGGGCAAGCCAGCTTGTGGTGATAGTGTTCCCCAAGATATTGTGCACCTGAATAAACTTATCTGGGGTCAGAGAACAGAACAATCACTAGATAGACATGGAGGCCAGAAAATGGTGGCACACACGCCTTTAATCCTAGCCTTCTAGAGGCAGAGATCTGTCTGGATCTCTGTGATTTCAAAGCCACACTGGAAACAGCCAGGCATGGTGACTCACGCCTTTAATCCCAGGAAGTGATGGCAGGAAGCAGAAACTTATATAAGGCGTGAGGACCAGGAACTAGAGCCTCTATTAAGCTTTTAGGCTTCTAGCAGCAGTTCAGCTGAGACCCATTTGGATGAGGACACACAGGCTTCCAGTCTGAGGAAACAAGATCAGCTGAGGAACTGGCGAGGTGAGGTTAGCTGTGGCTGGTTCTGTTTCTCTGGTCTTTCAGCATTCACCCCAATACCTGGCTCCCGGTTTTGTTTTTATTAATAAGACCCTGTATAGATTCATGCTCCACCAGCTAGCTGCTAGTTTTATGTGAGGACCTGATTTATTAGCTATATAGTTTTGAGAAGAGTATGTGATACAGGCCTGTAATACTACTATCACTTGAGAGGTTGAGGCACAAGAACAGGGGTTTGAGGCCAGCCTAGACAACACTGAGTTCCACTACTGGCAACATAGCAAAACTATTTCAAAAAACAAGCGGCAACACAAATATCGACCACCAACCAAAATGATCATATATGTTAACTGCTACCTTCTTGGCTGGAGTTTCTACTGCAATGATAAAACACCATGATCAAAAGCAATTTGGGGAGGAAATGGTTTATCTGGCTTACACATTCTGATCACAGTCCACAAAGGGAAGTCAGGGTGGGAACTCAAGGCGGGAACCTGGAAAAACTGGAACAGAAGCCATGAAGAAACACTGCTTACCAGTGCTCCTTATGGTTTGTTCAGCCTTCTTTATCAACCAGGACCACCTACCTGCCCAGAGGTGTCACTGCTCCCAAAGAGCTGGGCCCTCCCACATCAATCATTAATCAAGAAACTGTACTACAGACTTACCTACAGGCAAAACCTATGGAGGCATTTTCTCAATTTAGAGTTCCTCTTCCCAAATAACTGTAGCTTGTGTCCAGTTGACAAAAATCTGATGAGCATACTACCATTCCCCCATACACAATGAAAACCTGAAAGCAAAAGAAAAGTATGACCTGTGGGAACAATGTGAACTGGTAGAGACAAGCCTGAGCTGCAGCACCCAGCTCAGTGATAGTACATCTGCCTAGTCCTGCTTTCCAGATCCAGTATTGGGAAAAAATAAGTAAGTAAATTCAATCCTAGAAGGGAAGAAAGAAGAAATAGGCCTGAGTAAAGATCACAAATTTGAAACAAGTCCAAGGTTTTTGTTTTTGTTTTTTAAAGAGGTGCAGGAGGGTAATAAAGACAAAATTAATTGTGAAACATTTATATATAACAAAAACACCCCCAAAAGATTGACATGAAAAACTGAGAAAATAACTAATAAATCAATCAATCCAGGACTTCCTGTAGCCAACAAAGAGCTTCAGAGAAGTAAAAAAACATCATAAAAATGAGGGGGAAGAAATTGCAAAGGAAAGTTTAAAGTCTTTTAAGTTTAAAATCAATGGAATATTACATTCTATGAATAAAAGAATAAGGACAAGACATACCACTGAGAAGCTTTAGTATTTACTAGATAATACAAAAACAACAAAAGACTTCTGGAGACACACAACTGCTATAAACAAGTGGCAGCTGCCTCAAGGTGACAGTGAAGGCCGGAGACAATGCATTGCTTTCAAACCTCCAAGGCCATCACAACAGTTCAGTGGCTCTCCCTGAATCTCCACATTCCCTGGCATTCTTGCAAGACCACACGATGGACTCTGGGTAGTGGATTAACAGTGAATCAACCTGTTACCCTTTCCACTTGCCTGGAGTCATAAGACAGCAATTGCAGAAGAACAGACATACCCAAAAAGTCACAAGGATCCCATGCTTCCCAAAACTAGGAAAGCAAAAAGCCAACTGTCACCCTTCATAACACACTTGAGATTTTTAGGGTTAATCCATCAGTGCCACATAACCTATTTCTGAGTAAATTGTACCTAAAATTCTATACATAGCCAGACTATAAACCAAATACTTAGAGCAAGCATTTTCTGACACATGAGACAAAACCAGACAGGTACTGCTTCCTCTCTTTCCAAGAAGTTTCTACAGGTGTGGGTTCCAGCAACTCAAAAAGGAGAACAAGGAACTCCCCTTGCCAAACAACTTCTAGACGATGCATGGGCTCTTTCTGTCTCTGCTTCTATATCTCCCCTTGCCAAACCCAGATTGTCCACCAAGACAGAAGTACAAACGCCTAACTCCCAGGGATAAATTAAACCACCTGCATTAATAACAAGAAGAGTTATGTGCATGAGATGACATGTTGACATCCTATAGAGAACTGACATACAAATAGGCTAACTGAATAAACATTGGTCTGAATTTATTTACTTATTTATTCAATCATCTGTAAAAGAATGAAGTCAGATCATAATCTGTTGAATTCCTTCTAGCCTGAAATTACAATTTTACAGATGTATAAAAGCACAAAAATTAAGACACTTCCTACTTGTTTATATAGTCCACCAGTCTGTGATATTTGGCAACATTATTCCCTAAATATGGGAACTGTTTTTTGGTTTTATTTTTCATTAAAAGGGATGCCAACAGACAAGTACTCATTGAAGGTAATAATTCAATTGAAAACAGAGCTTGCTGGGTATAACACATGCTTTTAATCCCAGCATTCAGGAGGCAGAGGCAAGTAGATCTCTGTGGGTTCGAGGACAATCTGGTCTACAGAGTGAGTTCCAGGACAGGCTACACAGAGAAACCTTGTCTGGGGGGTGGGGGGTGGGGGAGGGAGACAAAACAAACAAAAAACCCAAAGCTAAACTTTTGGAATAATGTATTATAAATATCAAAACAAAATTTGCACAAGGAAAGTAGAAACACACATGCAAAGTAGAACATCTCCAATGAGGACTTATCTTAACCTCAGTGTGTTACCCTGTTGCTTCTACTATTTGACACTCCTGACACTGGTCAGAATAATGTCCACAGCAAAGACTGCCCCTCCGAAGCACTTGGTAAACCAAGCTAATCTGTGTAATTATAAAGAGCAAAACTCAATTATTTAGGTTTTGGTAAAAAATCTCTTATCTAATGGAAGCCACGCAATCCTATGCCTTTGTAAGGAGGTAGTTTAAACACAAGTTCACACCGCCACTAAGGTCTTCGGACATCTTATATTCCATAATTTCTTTCTTTTCTTCTCTAATGTTCAAGAGTTAGCTATGGGAAAATGGGATAATCTGTCTTCAAAACCTTTTCAATAATTTTAAGACAATACTTTAGTGTGGTGGCTAAAAAGAGGAAGACAGCTTCATACCACATGTCGAGGAACTTCACACATCTAAGAGTATTACACCAACAGTCAAGCTCCACTGGCACCCATGCTGTGACCTGTGAACCCTGCCACACATACAGCAGCTTATACACTAGCAGTTATCCATGCAGATGCCCAGTTGCTTTCCCCTCTCATGTCCATTTCTCTTGCCACTTACACCCTTTTCTCATACTGGCTTCTTTAAGAATGTCTGCATCATACAGAGACACTGCTGATTCCTCAGTGTATTCCTGTTGACCAACCCAAGCACATTTTAAACTAATTATTACTATCGTCACTTGGTATAATCTAAACATCAACCTAGTCACATGCACTCTCGATTTTTCATCTCACCTAAGAAACTATTGCTTTACAGATAAAACAAAACTTTTTTTTTTTTTTTTGAGCTGAGGATCCAACTCAGGGCCTTGCGCTTGCTAGGCGAGCGCTCTACCACTGAGCTAAATCCCCAACTCTAAAACGAAACTTTTAAAAAAGCTATTCTACAAACTCAAAGTGTTAAAATTC
Source organism: Onychomys torridus (assembly GCF_903995425.1). Lineage (NCBI taxonomy): Eukaryota > Metazoa > Chordata > Mammalia > Rodentia > Cricetidae > Onychomys > Onychomys torridus. The sequence goes on from NC_050455.1 coordinate 76,775,272, forward strand.
AATCTAGATTTGTATTCCAATGAAAGACTGTTGCAATCAATCTTCTAAGTGTCTGGCATGTCTAATTACAAATTGGTATTTCTTTCTTGCTTGATTGTCTGTTGAAAACTAACTGAGGCTGACAAGAGATTCCAGATAACTGAGGAGGGTGCCTAGAGGTTCCAGATAACTGAGGCAGCCTGACTTCACTGAGCTATGTAAAGGAAGAGTGAGGAAATATGCTCCAGAATAGTTACTTTCCACACAGACAAAAAAAACCACCCTTAGGAAAGTGAGGCAGATCTGTCCACCTGTGCCATAAGCCAGTTTGGTTCATGAGAAACTCACACACATTATGGCTCCACAGGGAAACCGATCTCTTGGTAAAGGGCTGTTTAGGTCATATGAATGCAACAAGGCTTTTGATTCTACTAGTGTCATGATTTATTCACTTGAGCAGATCAGCTTGGACAAAGACAAACAGCACAGACTATCAAAGGCTACCTCAAATCTACACATCGAGCTTCTTTCTTTAATGTGATGAGTACTACATATACTTTCTGCACACTAGGTCCTTGCTCAGGGTGCAAGTTCCACAGGATATGGTAAGGACACAAGGGGGAAAGTAGCCGAGTTCCACAGAATGTGTTGGGGACATAAAGGGAAAAGAGACCATCAAGACTATCGCAGGCATACTACCCTATGAACCTGCATGAGAACAGAGCAGAAAGAGGAGAATATGAAGACACATGCCAGTGTGGTACTCCAAGGTACTTAGGAAGGTTCTCTGAGATGTGGACACTGGCTGTAAGGTCAAAGACTAAACCTCCCATACAAGTAGCCACTGGTGGACATTTACCTCCCCATGTTCTGTAACAATGAGAATTAACAGAACCAGTGTCTCAAGGCTGGGTGTTGGAAAACAGCATAGAATGCTGAGGAATGGAAGGGCTGGGGTATGACTGTGGTATAAGACAAGGTGCAAACCTATGTAGAAATCCTGTAGCCCAATTAAGAGTTTGAATTTACTTCAAATAAAATATATACTTAATATAACTGTGAGAGAGATTTAGATCCACTTGAGAATAAGATTCAAGAGATCCAAAGTCTGTTCAAGGTCACAATGCTAGCGAATGAACAGCCTAACACATGTCATATTCTGTGTGCAGTATGAAAACGAAAACCTTAAATATGGTCATTCAGATATCAACAAGACAGCCAGTTTAAGACAGCCACACTCTGATTACTCATGAAAATAATAATTTTACAAAAGTACATTGGTACCACAGATATCAGTGCCACCTTTACAACTGCAAGAGGTTAGAAGAGAAGCCTCACACTCCAGTGCCGTACACATATGTGTGTATCATCCTGTTTCTTGTGAACACATTTTCTCGAGAGTGCCAGTGACCACCAAGAACTCAGAAATGGACATAAAGGCTTTGCCTCCTTTCCATGTACCTCAGGACTTTTAAATAAAATCACACAATTACCTCTGTAAGCAAAATGAGAGATTCTCTTGCTAACACAAAGTTTCCCAAAACTGTCCACAGTGCAAAAAATAGCAGGGTTTTCTCTAAGGATGAAGTTACACAAGAAGGTCACAAAGGCACTTGGTTGAAGGCACTTGGTTTCTGTTCTCTGAAAAGACAGCTCTCAAAACAATGGCTTCTCCATTCCACAGCAAGACTGGAGAAGAGCATGGGAAGGCAAATGTCTTGGAATCCAGTTGGTACAGCAGCTCTTTTCCACACCACACCCTGTGCTTCGGCTGGCACCCAAATTCCTGCCTGGCCACTCCCTGCAGGTATCTAACAGGGGAGGGCACTCAGAGGACTCCCTGAGGGAGACAGTGTTTTAGTTCCATGGTCAGAAGGGAAAGGGAACAGGGCCAGGCACCAATTCAGAGGATGTCTTAAAAGATAAAAGCAAACAGGCAGTGTCTTTAAAGAGATGCTAAATGGAGTCCTAAAAAAACTAGAGGTTCAGGTAAATAACTTGGCACATCCTGACTCCGTCCGGACCTGGAAAATAAACTCTCCTACATCGCTCATGAAGCCCACCGTACAAAGTCATGCCCTCAAATAAACAAGGGTTAGGGATAATGGTTAAGGTGACCTACTTTCCTGGGGCAGGGACGGACCCTGAACATTCTTTCTTCCCACAGCCATACACGCAGCACTGAAGAGAAATCAATGCAGAAGAAAGCCACGGATTATACACTACCTCTTCTGAATTTTATCCATGAAACCTGTACGCAATACGACTCGTGGTTTTCACTGCCTTCACAGCACTGAGAATTCCAAGTGAAATTCATTCATTCAAGTAAACTACGTGGATCCCACTGTGGGAATTGGTGGGTTAAAAGTAAACTGCTGCCTACTGTAGCTGATATTTCACCTTTGCGTAGGCAGGAGTTTGGCTTTGTTTGATTACAAGTTTACCTTTATTCCAAGGAACACTATAAATTAAAACCTGTATTTGGGAAGTCTCCCGTGTGTTAATTCACATTATAATTCTAATTAGTATACTGCACAGTCCTCGGGCACAGCAGCAAGCTGCCTTAGTGAGACCTTCAAGAATTCAACGTTATCTCCCCACCGGAAGCCCGAGTTCCACCTCCGTCTCACCGGCCTCCAATTACAGAAAGTGGGGATAGGAACCCCAGAACGCGTTCTGACTCCGCGCTAAGTTGGGTACACACAACTAACTCTTCCAAGTTTGGGTCCAGGCCCTGCTCTGGGAAACACCAACAGCTCTGCGCAGGGCCATCACAATGGTGTGTACCTGAAGTTGCCAACTCCGGGAGCCGAGGAGGGCCTGTGCGGGATCGGGGCAGTTTAAATGCCTCCTCGGCAGCGGCCCTCCTCCCGCGGCCCTTCCGCCGCACCCTGCGCGCGCGCGGCCACCGGGTCCCGGCTCCACTCGGCACCTCGGCCCCTGGGCGCCACCCCCGGTCCGGGCGGCCGCGAGGATTCCCTAGTCCCGCCCCGGGGGCCCCGACCGGCCGGCCCGGCCCGCAGGCCCCGCCGCCCAGGCCTCGCCGAGCCCCGGCCTCACACAGCCGCGGGCCGCGGGCAACAAAGGCGGCAGCGGCGGGCCCGGCGTGGAACCCAGGGTCGGGGCGCGGGCCTGGGCCTCCCTCCCACCTCCGTCCTCTCGGCCGCACGCCACCCCGCGGCTCTCCCCCGCCTCCCCGCACCGCCACCCCTCACGCCGCTCACCCTGCGGCTGCGGGCTCCGTTTCCTCCCGGCGGCGGCGCGACTGCCGCGTTCGGCCCTCCTTAGGCCGCTCCTCCTTCCTCCTCTTCCTCCTCCCCGAAGGGAGGGCGCGCGGCCGCGGCCCAGGCGGGAGCGGAGCCGCCGCACAGGAGCCCGGGCCGCCCGCGCCCTCGGCACAGCCCGGTAGGCGGGGCGTCGGGTGGGAGGGGCCTCCGGAAGGCGGGGCCATGGCCGCGGGTGCGAGCGGCTCCGCCCCTTTCAGAGCGAGCAACCGGGACAGTTGTCAGTCCTCAGAGGCTCCAGGTAAAGGGTGGGACCATGCTCTGCAATTCTCCGGGGCTCCCAGGCCGCATTGAGCCCCGTCCACGCTCAGCCACAAGAGGGAAAGCCTTCCAGCACCTACTCTGGCTTGGTGTTAAGGACAGCTTAAGAAAAATAGGCGCTTATCCCTTCTTTCAAGTCATTTACCTTTCTGTGGAGTTATTTTCAGTGGAATTCATGAAATTAATAAGGTGTGTGTGTGTGTGTGCGTTTAGGCTTTGGCAACTTAACTTTTTTTTTTTTTTTTACAAATTAACACAATATGCTTCTAATGTATAGCAGACCCATTTTATTACTGTTTATAAATAGGCCGATGGGAATTTATTTTTCCTATAATGGTGAGCAATTAAAGAAAATATTAATATCTCAATAAAGTGGGTAATACATAGTGTTAAAATCTAGTTTAGAATTAGTGTGAGCTTTGAAAGCGTTTCTTGAACGGTATGGGCCTTTTTAAAAGAAACTATACAAAGAAACAAGGCTGGGAATAGAAGAGTTAGAAGAACTTCAGGTGTAAACTGCAGGCCTGCTATCTTTTATTGAATATGTTAGTTTAAGAAAATAATGGTGAAGTTCAAATAATTGCTATTAATTTCCAGAAACATTCAATAGTAGAAGGTGTTCATCTAAACACAAAATCTGAGTAAATAATAGAAAGTGGGTTAAATCAGTTTTTATAATGGGATGGTACAGCAGTGTCATTTGGCACTGTGTGTTATTTACCAGACTGACCACTGTCATTCCCGGTATTACTTGAATGGATTAATGAACACTGTCACTACTGGCATCCTGGTTGAAGTGTAACTCATTTCATATTCTCTTTCTTTTCTTGCTTCTCTCTCTTGCCACCCCCAAGATAGCCACCTTAGTCTTGAGCCAACAAGCCCAGTATCACTTAATTTGAAGTCAGATGTCTGTTTTCAGTGAGTAACAGAATACAGACTGAAATAAAATTACCAAAGAGATTAATAGTGATTAAGTAGAAGGAAGCTTTTCAGTCTCTTGCCCCCGGTAATGATGTTTCCCCGTCTGCTCTATGGACAGGAAACTATTACTGAGCAGTAGACACCAATGGCCATCAGCAGCAGTATATCCATGGCTAAGACCCTGGACTGTGAATGTGGCAGACCTGGACCATGTTACCATTTGGACAGTTCACAGAACTATGTAAATACAGATTAGTTGCTAAGTTTTAACCAGTTTCTACCTTCAAAAAGTGGGAGTGCTCGACCTTGACATTTGTCTAAAGGACTCAATGTCCTGCTCCACAGACACTTGCCCAGCCACGTTTATTGCTGCTCTGGTCACAATAGCTAGGTGTGACGGCTATTCTTGGCTGGAAACGTGACTACATCTGAAATTAACTTCCAAATAGAGGGCACACATGTGAGGGATTTCTACTTAATTTGAAGTGGGAAGATCGACTTCTAATCCAGACCTTAAAGATGGGAAGATACATTTAATCTGGGTCATGCCTTCTGCAGAAAGCCTGTAAAAGGTCATGAAAGAGGGAGGCCTTTGTGCTTTGCCTGCTTGCCCTCGCCTTGCTAGCAAGTCTATTCCTTCACTGGAATTAGAGCCTATGTCATCAGGATTCCAGGGTCTACTGAAGACAAGCTGAGGCATCCAGCCTTGTGGAATGAGCAACTTCTAGATTCTTTTTTTATTATTATTGTGTTTTAATTTTACACATCAGCCATGGGTTCCCCTGTTCTCCCCCCTCCCGCACCCACCCCCACCTTCCCCTCAGCCCCTCGCCTCCATTCCCATGTCCTCCAGGACCAAGACACCCCTGGGGATTCATTTAAACCTGGTGGATTCAGTACAGGCAGGTCCTGTCCCCTCCTTCCAGGCTGAGCATGTGTCCCTGTGTAAGCCCAAGGTTCCAAACAGCCAGCTCATGCACTATGGACAGGTCCCAGTCCCACAGCCTGGGTGCCTCCCAAACAGATCAAGCTATTCAATTGTCTCACTTATGCAGAGGGCCTGATCTAGCTGGGGGCTCCACAGCCGTTGGTTCATAATTCATGTGCTTCCATTCGATTGGCTATTTGTCCCTGTGCTTTTTGCAATCTTGGATTCAACAATTCACACTCTTACTATCGAGAAAGTGTCCAACTTCTAGATTCTTGAAGTTTCCATTCATAGCCAGCCATTGTTGGATTAGCTGGACCACAGCCTGTAAGTTATTCTAATAATTCCCCTAGTTAGAGAGATAGATAGATACATACATGCATACATAGATGAGAGAGAGAGAGAGATTCATTCTATATGTTCTGTTACTCTAGAGCAGCAGTTCTCAACCTGTGGGCTGCAGCCCCTTGGGCATTGAATAACCCTTTCACAGGGGTCACATATCCGATATCTTGCATATCAGATATTTACATTATGAGTCATAAGGTAGCAAAATTACAGTTATGAAGTAGCAGTAAAATAATTTTATGGTTGGGGGTCACCATAACATGACGAACTATACTAAAGAGTCATTACATTGGGGGGTTGAAAACCACTGTTCTAAAGAAACTTGACTAATACACTAGGAAATGGAAACAGCCTAAATGTCCTTTAATGAAAATATGGTACATATACACCATGGAGTACTATGAAGCTGTAAAGAAAACTGAAATCATGAGATTTGGGTGGAACTAGAAAATACTACATTATGGTGATATTGTGTTCCCCAATATATTGTGCACTTTAATAAATTATTCTGAGGTCAGAGAACAGAACAGCTGCTAGATAGACATGGAGGCCAGAAAATGGTAGCACACACATACCTTTAATCTTAGCATTCTGGAGGCAGAGATCCATCTGGATCTCTGTGAGTTCAAGGCCACACTGGAAACATCCAGGAGTGGTGACACACACCGTTAATCCCAGGAAGTGATGGCAGGAAGCACAAAGGTATATAAGACATGAGGACCAGGAACTAAAGCCTCTGTTAAGCTTTTAGGCTTTGGAGCAGCAGTTCAGCTGAGATCCATTTAGATGAGGATACAGAGGCTTCCAGTTTGAGGAAAAGATCTCTGAGCTTTCAGCATTCACCCCAAGACCTGGCTTTGGGTTTGTTTTTATTAATAAAGCCTTTTAAGATTCATGTTACACTACATTGAGTGAGGTAACCCATATCCAGAAAGGCAAATCTTAAATGTTCTGCCTCATCTGAGGCTCCTAGCTCCAAATCTTCAGATGTGAGTGCATAACTCACATGGAATAACTACAGAAACCAGGAAAGTAAAAAAGAGATAAATACAGAAGAAGGAGAGGAGGGTAAAATAATAGTAAGACATCTGAAAAAGTCATAAGGATCATACTATTAACAATCTACCTAAAAATATATATAATACACATAAGTTGCTATAAAAATGTACATATAGACTTTAAATGACAATGATTCCCATAAGAGTCAAAGACCATCTAACAAAAACTCAACACTAGGCACAAGAAATCCTCTTTTGAGTAGTTGGTCAGAGTTGGCCAAGAGACTCCCAAAATATCATAAGCTATTGATATTGCTCTTGGTTGCTCCCAGAGGTGGAAGGCAAGTACCTATTGATGAAGACACTAAGCTCTTTAGACATAAGACCTGGAGGACCCGGAGCTGAAACTTCCCTGAAAGCCTCCTCTCTGAGAACTACATTTCGTGTCACCAGAAGGCACTATGAAGCTTCCAAAGGAGGGAAGCCACCAATAGTACTATACATATGGATGACTGTGAACCACAACAATGATCAGCATGCCAAGGTAACCCTGGGGGTGCAATGGTAGCATGTACACCTTGGCAGAAGATACCACAAGAGCTCTGATGGCTATATGAGTGAAAATATCCTCAATTTTCTTCCAGTACAGTAAAATGTCTGTGTTATAGAAAGGAAAAGAGAAGATGTAGGTAGAGATGAGGAGGGATATGGTCAGATAGGCCTTGGTGCTTCTTTAGTTTGAAACATTGGCATGCCAAAATGTCAGACTTTGGGATATTGATTTCAGAGCCTCAGTATCCATTTTACAAAGATGGCAATGACAAAGAGCCAGTCAGAAAATGGAAACCCATTACAGTATTAAAGAACACCAGAGATTCACAATGAAGTCATTAGAAAATAAAGACATTTTATTCAGGAACTCTTACAAAGGAAGAAAAGAGATCTTATTACAGAGCTGAACTCCATTCCAAACACAAGGAGACAGTGGGATTTGTAGTCAAAGAGAGAGGTCGGTGCACATAAATTACTAAGAGGAACATCAGAGGCAGAAGGCATTATGGCTAAATCAGAGAATAGGGGTGAAAATGTATAATATATATCCTTCACATAAGATAAAGGTTCTTGGGGCTGGAGAGATGGCTCAGTGGTTAAGAGTGCTGGCTGCTCTTCCATAGGAACTAAGTTCAATTACCATCACTCACATGGCAGCTCACAATTGTCTGTAACTCCAGTTCCAGGAGATCTGATACCTTCACACCAATGCACATAAAATAAATAGCTTAAATAGATCTTAAAAAAGATAAAGGTCCTGGATGACACTCCTTTGAAAAAATATCAGGGCAATTAGCAAAAAGCATAACATATTTACTTAATCAAGATTTATGCGACATAGGAAGCTTCACAGATAGAGACTAAATGACCCAAAGAAAAACTATGTCTGTGCTTCAGCGCCATTAAGAATGGACAGAATTGTGTATTCAGAAATGTGACTGGGCCAAAGGTAGCAGACTGACCTGGAGAAAGCCAGAAGAAAGGTCTGGGTTTTTTCCCCTTCTCGGGTCTTCCTGCGTGGCATTCCACTATAACTTTTCCCTCTGGAAGAGGGGTCTTCCCAGAATCAAGGAGAAGGAAGAAAGTAACCTTTTCATGATTTATGGCTTTCTTTGAGGAAGGGAGAGTCTAGTTTCTATGACTCACCATGAGAACAAAGTCTGGTTTCTATGGTTTATTTGAAGGTAGAGATAGGACAGGAGACAGAACAGGAGACAGGAAAGAAGAAATAACTTGATCTGGGGCCCTTCCAAACACCTTCAGTTCAAAGTCCTCAGCATATTAAGGTGCCATAAATTTAGAGCATTGTGTCCTGAGCCACAACAGGAGCATGCTTGTGGCAGACAGGCCACAGTAGTCACATAGCACCTAAGGGATGCTGGGGAATGAGTGATTTGATCAGTTTTTTTCTAAACTGACCAAAGTCTTCTCTAAAACTGGATGATACAGGTTGACAACAAACAAAGGCCAGCACTAACCATACAAGCTTCAGACATGGTTGGCCATAGTTAGGTTGTAGAAATCTATCAACACTTCTAATGGCTCTTATCTCATAGGGTTGCAATAGAACTAAGTATTATATAGCATACTTAACACAAGGTGAGTTTATCACAAATCCTTAATAAATGAAAAAATATCTTTATTTTTCATTCACAGACTTTCCTATGAATATTGTTATGTGATTTCTTATGTGATTGCCTATTAAACATCATTCTGTTCTGAGCCCATAAAATTCAGAAGGACAGAGAGAGGCATCACATCCATCACTGTTCCTTCAGAACTTACTAATGCTGGGCACATTGTGTGAGGCAGGATAACAATTCATTGTTGGATAAATGAATGATTTAATGATGCCAGTGCATTTGTTTTCCAAGACATAAACATGGAAATGCTAGGTCTGAATGACACCAAATGCATGGTAGGAAAGAACAGACTGAAAATAAATTTGATTTATAGTGTTTTTTATTATTTCTGTTCACAAAATTCCCAGATGTGCTTAGAAAAAGTATTGTCAATTTGTGAATGAGAATCTGTGTGGGTAATTTGTGTGTATATCATATATGGAACTAATTAAGTAACTGTCATCAAGTTTGCCAAACTTTTGAGTTGCTTATAATTTAGTCACTCTTTAACAAACTTTATAACACATAGTTGTAAATGAGATATATTTTGTTATTTATCTCAAGGCATGTTTAAAGTCTCACTTACAAACACCAGCTTCTGACGAAGGTGAATCATATTTTAAGAACCTAATTCTTGCCCATAGTCTCAGCTGTTCACAAGGCTAAAGCAGACAGTTTACTTGAGCCGAGGAATTCGAGACCAGCCTTTGAAACATAGTGACACTCCATCTTAAAACAAAACAAACAACAACAACAACAACAAAATCCTAATTTTTTACATTAAAGAAAGTCAGAAACCATTGGCAATTCAAGCAGTGTCAGTCTGTTTGAATAGTTACCACAAAACACTTTAAACCATGTTGTCCATAAGCAACAAACATTTACTTCTCACAGTTCTAAAAGCTAGGTGCCCAAGATTAAGATGTCAATAAGTAAAGGTTGCTTAGAGACCACTTCCTGGTTCATGGAGAGCCATCTTCAAAGGCAAGACTGAGGAACTCCCTGGGGTCTCCTTTATAGGAGCATTAATTCCACTCAAGAAGACGCCTTCATTTGCTGGTATCATAAGGAATTCAACACATGAATTTGGAGGGTACACAGATTATTAGCAAATGGTAAGTGAGTTTTATTCAGGAAGGAAGCACAGTGTAGGCTCAATTCCAAACACATGATATTTACTAGGTCATTGGGGATACACAGCTGCAGAGCATCTGTGGGCAGTGGATGCAAAATAACGAAGAGAAAACCTCACTGGCAGCTGGGATTCTAGCTAAGCTAACTTGGCTTGCTCCCTGTTACATGCAGACAAGGGAGACCAGGCATCACCCAGAGGACAGAGCAGGGACAGGGGAGGCCGAGGACACTGGTCCGATAGCAAAAGTGACTACATACAAACTATGGAGGTTCTACACAAGCTGACTTAAAGGAATGCTAAGCCCCTGAACTTTGAGTTCTTCTCAGAGAACTCTACTCAGGTGGATCTCACAGAAAGGAATTTCAAAGATGAGTCAGTATGAAGCAGAGCTTGAACTTATTAAGAAGATATTTTTTATTTCATGTGTTTATTCGTGTGTATGTGTACACACACACACACACACACACACACACACACACACACACGCCATAACATAAATGTGGAAGTTATAAGACAACTTGCAGGATCTAGTTTAAAGTGTCTTTATAGCCTTATAGTAGCCAAATACACAATCTGTATGCTTCTGAAGTTACATCTCAGATGGTTCCTGGGGGTGGTTACTGACATGAATTGTAAGGTTAACCAGAGGTCACAAGGTTTGCACATGGAAGCTAAGACATATTATTGTGAATGAAGCTTGTAGTCCTATTTGTAGAGTCCCAGAAAATTCTAGGCTTAAACCTGGGGAAGACAGGACCATGGCTGTTCTTTAATGTCATTTAGGTTACACTGCAAGCATGCTTCATTTCATCTTAATATTTTTATGTGAAACGTCTCTGTACTGTAAACAGAGGCTTTTCTCTGTCCTGCCCCATTCCGCAGTAGCTTCCCAAATTATCACTCAGAGGCTTATATTAATTATAAATGCTTGGTCAATGGCTCACGGGTATTACTATCTAGCTCTTATATTTAAATTAACCCACAATTCTTGTCTGTGCTTTTCCATGTAGTTTGTGGCTTGTTAGCTCATTTTCTATACATCTTGCTTCCTCGGCAGCTGGCTGGCAGCTGCTGACTCCACCTTCTTCATCTCCATTCTCAATTTGATTGCCTAACCTTATTCTGCCTCGCCATTGGCCAAACAGCTTTATTATCAACCAATGAAAGCAACACATATTTACAGCATACCAAAAGACATCCCACAGCACTATACAAAAGGAATATTGCCTCCATGCCAGAAATCTTCATAGCAATTTTGTTAATTGTGGTGGAATTCTTGAGTCTTTGCCAGCAGGCAACTTGCACCAGATTTTGGAGTGAGGGGATCCTTCCCTTCCCAATGTCCCTTTAATTTTCCCTGTCTGTCTATCTTGCTTCAATATGGGATCTTCAACAAAGAAACATGAAGTATTAGAAAAATGATGAGACAAAGGAAAAATACTGCAAATTTATATGGGTGGCAAAAGGGGGAAGGCAAAGTTTGGGTAGGCAAACAAGGCTAGTTAGTCAACATTAAAGCAGATAACTCTGGAACCACCTCTAGGCTCACGGAGTTCTAAACAGTCCTCAGGGATCACCTTTATTCTCTCTGGCAGAAAACAGAAGGGCATCTTTTTTCTTTGTAAACCTGTGCACTACTTTTAGGCAAGTAGAAAGAAAGTACATAGTTTTCCAAAATTTGAGTCTTTTAGTTGCTTCCAGAGCAACCATCCTTTCCATTTACACGTAGCACAGCTGGATACCCCACAACACAGACACTTACTTTGGGGTAGTTCTTTTGTAATTTTCTATTCAGAATCTCCTGAATGAAGATACCAAGTAATAAAAAGGAAACATCGGATTAAAACGTAGACTTATCTGATTGAGAGAAACATCACTGTAAGAGAAGGCTTTGAAATAATGTGGTTGCATATCGTCGGCCACAGTGGGGCATTAGCTGAAGTCAGCTCCATACTGCTGCCTGTAGCAGCCCTAGGAGTTATTTATAGAGACCTCCACTCAGGTGAAGCTGAGATTCTTTACTTATAGAAAAGAATTTCTTATTCTTTACTATAGAAAAGAATTTCAGGATAGCCAGTTTGAAGCAGAGTTGGAGTTTAGTAAGATGAGAAAATGTAGATTTAAGCTTAGACCTAATAGAAAGAGAGGCACTGGAGAAAGGATGTGGGTTTCTCGAGAATGTCACCCTTATGTGTCTCAGCAATAGTATGTGTGTGTGTGTGTGTGTGTGTGTGTGTGTGTGTGTGTGTGTGTGTGTATGTGTGTATGTGTGTGTGTGTGTGTGTGTATGTGTGTGTGTGTGTGTGTGTGTGTGTGTGTGTGTGTGTGTGTGCACATGTGTATGGGGATCAGAGGCTGATGTTGGATGTCTTCCTTGATTGATCTCCACCTTATTTTTGAGACACAGTCTTCCACTGAATTTTAGAGCTTATCAGTTCAGGCTAATTGGCTAATGAACTCTAGGTATCTGACCGTCTCTGACTCCCAGTTCTCACCCCCAGAATTGGAGTTACAGATTTGTACTACTGTGTTTAATTTTACATGGGTGCTGGGGGTCCAAAATGAGGCCCTCATACTTGCACAGAAATTTTAAAATTCTTATTTGAAATACTTACATAAGAGGAATTGTGTGGCAGTGATGATGCACGCCTTTAATCCCAGCACTCGGAGGCAGAGGCAGGTGGATCTCTGAGTCTGAGGCCAGCCTGATCTACAGAACAAATTTCTAAACAACCAGGGCTACACAGAGAAACCCTATCTTAAAACAAACAAACAAACAAACAAACAAACAAACAAAAAAAGAGGAGTACTGTCTGTATGGAGGGAATCTTCATAACAAATATTAATTATGCTGGCATTCTTAGCTCTAAAGCTGGCAAAAGTCCTCCTCAACCATAGTCCAGGGCTAGGGCCTCATTTCCCTCCCTGTGTCCCTTAATTATCCAAGGCTTTCTATTATGCTTCAACATCACTTAGTGTGCAGCCCAAAGCAAATATATGAAATATAAAAAGTGAGGTCCAGAGCTCCATCATGGGTTATTAAAGCACCGAGGCTCAGTGTATATCATATAGACCTGATTTTACTTTCTTCCATTAGCAACAAACATGTGTCAGAAGTATATTATTTATGTTAAATAAAAGCATTAGTTCATGGGCTTTTAAGGTGCTGGTCACTCTAGATGACCACATTACATGGCCTGAAGAAGAAATCAGGCCATGCCTCTATTTAGTTCTCTCTCTCTCTAGAACAGAGAGTTAAGAAGCCATGTTGTAGTGTAGCCTAATAACCACTGGCTTATGTTGCCTGGCTTGTCCATGCTTTGTGCTATGTTGAACTAAATCCCATTATATGGAACTTTCCATTACCCCTGGAAGATATAAAGTCAGATATTTTCCTTTGTTTGGGAGATTACTCTGAAGGTTCTCCTTTGGGTTTGCCCATGTCATCCTGTCCATAGAGGCTCTCTCTTTTTTACTTTAAAATATCTCTCTTAATGATGTTCCTCTCCATGTTTTAAATAGAAGCCTATTTTTCCACCTAAGGCTTCAACACGCTGTCTTTAATATGATGGACTGTCCCTTTTTACTGTTCTCTCATTTCCAAGCCCAATCATAGCTCCTATGACCATGAGGTTCTCTTTCCTAATAAAGCTCATATATGAAAGGTGATTTTATGTCAGCTCTCTTAATGAATCCACAGCTGCCATTCCATTTTCTAACAGAGGCATTATTCATTGGAGTCTTTCTGTCTTTAGTAATTAAAAAGCCTTTGAAATGGCATTCCTATCCTGAGTCACATCTTTATCTCATCTGGCCAAAAGTTTGAGCCCAGAAAGAACTCTCAGAAAGAAATGTAGCACAGTTCCCACTGAGGGACTTTCCCTGCCAGGGCTCATTTAATGTCCTCTTGGCTCAGAGTGTTGGCTAAGGCTAGAACAATAGGTGCTAAGCACCTTTGCATTAAGTTCTAGATAGTCCCTGCCAGACTTGCAAAAAAGGTGCTTCAGAACCTGTTCTGTCTGAGTGAGTTCGACCATCTAGCTTCAGGGTACAAAAAGATACATATGTCATCTTTTAGTGATGGAGAAACAGGGTTTTCCTCCTCATATAAGCCCAGTGATGAGGTGATTTAGGAAAACCAGACAGAGACCCTGGACTGTGCCCTTGCTGCCTGAGTAAATCAAAGCCTCATGTTAGACAGCCTTAGTCAGCAGCAACAGTTCTTCTCCTATAGTACAATAGGTCCTCTCTGCATGTTGGCAATAATCTTTCAGAATAAAGTCTACTGCAAGGTCTGGATTTGGGCTTGATTTGTTAGGACAAGCAGGAGAGCAGATTGATGCATGCCTGGAAAGACAGTATGGTTGTTTGAGCTCATAGGGTGTGGCACTATTAGTAGGCATGGCTTTGTTGGAGTAGGTATTGCCTTTTTGGAGGAAGTATGTCACTGTGAGGTGGGTTTTGAGGTTTCATATGTGCTCAAGCCACGCCCAGTGTCTCAGACCACTTCCTGTTGCCTGCAAGGTCAAATGTAAGAACTTTCAGCTCCTTCTCCAGCACCGTATCTGCCTGCATACTGCCATGCTTTCCACCATGATGATAATGGACTAAACTTTTGAAACTGTAAGTTTTGAAACTCCAATTAAATGCTTTCCTTTATAAGAGTTGCTGTGGCTATGGTGTCCCTTCACAGCAATAGAAACCCTAACCAAGACTGACAGGGACCGGAGGACAACTGTGGGTATTTTGGTAGAAACACATTCTTAATTGGAACTGTAGGTTAGAGAACCCAGTATTCACAGGGGTAAGTGCCTCCAAGGCCACACAGATGCTTTCCATTGTGGGGGAGAGAGAGAGAGAGAGAGAGAGAGAGAGAGAGAGAGAGAGAGAGAGAGAGAGAACCCAGCACTGGGAACCTGATCTCAAGCATCAGAGGACGAGTAAGAACTTGGTGCCTATCAGCTGTCTTTTTCTTTCCTGTTGGTGCACGCATGCAGGGCACTAGCTTACAGCTGTGGCCTAGGAGACAGAGAGAATGGTCAAGAGACTTAGCTAAGCCCTGGACCTGAAGCTCCTAAAAAAGAAAAAAAATCAGGTTATGTGGGGTGATCATTCTGAGGGTCATGTGTATGTTGTGGATATCTGCAGAAGTCAGAAGAGGGAGTGAGATCCTCTGGCACTGGAGTTACAAGTGGTTGTGAGCTGCCCACTGTGAGTGCTGGGAATTGAACTTTGGTCTTCGGCAAGAATGGTAAGCACTTTTGACAGCTGAACCATGTTAGGACTGATCTAAGTTGTTCTGTTGCTCTGGGACGATATCTAATGTGGAAGTGGTAGGTATCATCACATGTAAGGTTGGGTGTTGCCACTTCCCCATTTTAAAGCAAGGCTGGAGATAGGACCTGGGGCCTCTGGTATGCTAGTTGCGTGCTCTCCCTGCTAAGCCACATTCACAGCACACTGAATTTGCATTACAATGGACTGGAATTGTTTAAATCTGAAAGTAATGAGAGAATTTTTATTGATAATGCATGAAAAACCCGAGGATCTCCTTAGAGATAGCTTTTAGAAGTAAGGGTATTTGTGTCCTGTAATAACTTCCATGAGATAGTCTTAGAAAGTAATATTTCTTTCCTTAATAGGAGATTACATATAGTAATTCCATATTAGCACACATCAACTATTTTCTTTTGTGGATAAATAAATAAATATACCAATAATAAAGTTTAGAAAATCAAGCTTTTCTTTTTCAATTTACCATGTATATGTTGCATTCTATTTCTGTTAGGTACTGAAAGGCATCGTCATGTTTTTCTTGGACATCGTGGAAGGTGGTTATGATGGTCAATGCCATGTGTCAATTTGACTGGGACAGGTGGTACAAAAATTCTGGGTGTGTCTGTGAAGGTGTTTCTGTATGTGGTGGACATTGAATTGGCAAAATGAATAAAGCAAGTTGTTCTCTCTAACATAGTGCGGCACCATCCATTTTAATTAAAGAACCAAAAAGATAAATAAGTGGACACTGATGTCTGACTCGTAGAGTTACTTCTGAACTCATTACTCAAGGAAACTGTGAAATGATGAATGCTTATTTTGAACATTGTTATGGCTTGAATGTGAAATGTTTCCTGAAAGCTCATGCATTTGGACACTTAGACTCCAGCTGGTGGCACTAACTGGGGAGGTTGTGGAATCTTTTGGACATGGAGCTTAGCTGATAGAAGTAGAGTAATAGGTGTGAGCATTGAGGGTTATAGGCCAGCCCTGTTTCCAGTCTGGCTCTCCGCTTCCTGTCAGAAGCGGTGATGTGAACCAGCTGAGCTCCAAGCTATGCTGCTATGCCAGCCATTCCTGGACATAAGGGGCTGTGTCTCAAGAACCACGAACCAATAAAAGTCCTTCCTCCTTCAAGTTGTTTCCACTAGGTATTATGTCACAATGACAAGGAAAGTAGTTAACATAACCAAGTTTTCGGGCGATTTATAGTATAGGAGCTGTCAATTAATACACTCAACTTTATAAATGAAAATCAAGTCACAAAGAAGTTAAGTAACTTGCCCAGTATCACGCAGCTAAAAATAACAAAATCAACCAACCAGAATTCCCACCTTGTTGTTAGTAGCTATGTCCCTACCACTCAAAGAAGTGTCGTGATGTACTGTGTACCTCAATAAACTTGCCTGGGGATCAGAGGACAGAGCCAGCCACTAGTTCTTGCTTCTATGAAATCCTCAGTTAAAGAGAGTGATTTCTTGTTTCTTCACACCTTATATACCTTTCTCTGCCCAGACATCACTTCCTGGGATTAAAGGTGTGAGCTACCACTCCCTGGCTCTGTTTCCAGTGTGGCCTTGAACTCACAGAGATCCAGACAGATCTTTGTCTCCTGAGTGATAGGATTAAGGGTGTGTGCCACTGCTGTCTGGCCTCTATGTCTAATCTAGTGGCTGGCTCTGTCCTCTAATTCTATGGCAAGCTGTATTGGGGGTACACAAAGCTTTGTGGGTATCACCACAAAGGGGAGGCATGAAAATGAGTAGGAATTCTAAGCAACCAGCAGGTGCAAGTGTTTGCCTATCTGTAACATTTTATTTTAGTATTACCTCTTTTAAAAAACTTTAGTTTTTTCTTTAACATGGTGTCTTAATCTGTTTCCTATGATTGTCACAAAATTTTAGACTGGGTTCTTTACAGAAAAATGAGGTTTCTTAGCTCATACTTTGGGAGGCTGCCCTGGATGAGGGTCGCAGAGCAGATGATGCCACAATGATGGGGGAGATTACCTGATGTTACAGGAACCAGGATGAGTCAGAGTCTGGGCTTGTTCTTTCTATAAAAAGTTGCTTTCATGGGAACTAACAAGGATATTAAAATGCATATCTGTAGCACGAATTGTTAGAAGCTCTTATTAATAAAAACAAACCCAGAGCCAGGTATTGGGGTGAATGATGAAAGATCACAGAGACAGAACAGGCCACATCTATTCTCACCCCGCCAACTTCTCAGCCAATTCTGTTTCCTCAAACTGGAAGCCTCTGTGTCCTCATCCAAATGGATCTCAGCTGAACTGCTGCTAGAAGCCTAAAAGCTTAACAGAGGCTCTAGTTCCTGGTCCTCTGTATATATACCTTTCTGCTTCCTGCCATCACTTCCTGGGATTAAAGGCATGTGTCACCATGCCTGGCTGTTTCCAGTGTGGCCTTGAACTCACAGAGATCCAGACAGATCTCTGCCTTTGGAATGCTAGGATTAAAGATGTGTGTGTGCCACCATTTTCTGGCCTGTATGTCTATCTAATGATTGTTCTGTTCTCTGACCACAGATAAGTTTATTAGGGTGCACAATATATTGAGAGGACACAATATCACCACACATACCTTAATTCTTTCTAAGGTGGCAACCCCAGTGACCTAACTTCCTATTAGGAGGCTCCACCTTTTAAAGGTTCCAGCCCTTCAACACCAACATACCAGGGATCAAAACTTCCGACATGTGAACCTCAGAAGGAAACACTCAATATACAAACCATAGTAATCAGTGCTAGGTTCACCACAAAAATGAACAGCATTTATTTACTTATTTTTTGCTTTGGAACCTTTAAGTATTATTTGACCTGATTAAAAAAAAAAACAAAACAAAACAAAAGAAAAAAACACCAGTTGTGGTTTGAATATGAAGTGTCCTCCAGAGGCTCACATTAGAACACTTGATCTCTAGTCGGTACTGTTTGGGAAGATTGCAGTTCCATTTGGAGGTGTAGCCTGTCTGGGTGAAGAGTCACTGGGGAAAAGTTCCTGAAGCTTTCCAGCCTAGCCTTGTTCCCTGTTCTCTCTCTGCTTTTTGAATGTGTGTGCGGTGTGACCAGCGAGCCCCTTGCTTCTGCTCCCAGTCCAGCCCTTACCACTGCCACCCCCGCCCCCACGGCTGTGCCTCCACTGCTGTCACTCCCCCTCTACTGCCATGCCTTCTCAACTGTGATGATTGCATCCTTCTGGAACTGTGAGCCAAAAGAAACCCTTTTACCTTCAAGCTGCTTCTGTCAGGGTATTTTTAAAAATTAATATCATTATTATTATTATTAATTATTGTGATGGGGGTGCCAACTTTCAGGAACTGTTTCTCTCCTCTACCATCAGTTCCAGATATCTAATTCAAGTTATTAGACTTGTGTGGCAAATGCTCTTATCAGGGGCCATCACACATGCCCTTTGTTGGGGTATTTTGTAACACAAAAAGGATAACTAAGACAGAAACTGACAATAGTAATTGGAGATTTCATAATAAACATTTCCTTCACTTCTTGTAATCATTGTTTTTGGGAGGGAGAATACTGCTCTTGCCCAGATTAATCTCTTTTCTCCATTAACAACTGATTTATTCAAATTTAACTTGTAATGCTTCAGTGGTTAATTTAAACAACATAATGAAATAAACAACTAATTTTTCTAGACCAAAAAAACACTCAACATTCACTTGTGAATGTTTAAAATATATTAACTGTTTCATTTCTCAATCCCATATCTTCATAAAAAGAAATCACACCCACCATATTCTTCTTCAAATCTATTCATCTGGTTTCTCTTCCTTGTTGACAGCCTAACCCCTTTCTGTGACAAAAGAGGTCCAACCAGTTTCTACAGTTCTCCTATCCATAAACTTTATGATCACTACAAGTTACAAATGACAATATGGTAGTTAGATTTTTGATTGGCTTGGTTTTAAGACAGGCTTTATGTAATCCAAGCTATCCTCAAACTCTGGGTCTCCTGCCTTAGTCTCCTGCCTGCTGGGATCACAAGTGTCTACCATCATGCATTATATTAATAATAATCACTATGTCTAAATATTGAAGGGCACCAATGAATTCCTTTCCACTAATTTTCTCCTCAATACCTACTGCTAATTGTGACAGTGATAAAATATATCTTCATCTGAGGAGCAAATACAATAGACTGTGCGGACACTTGTGTGCTTGGCCAAACATAGTTTTTCATTATCTGAGGAAATAGCTAAAAGGCTATCTGTAGTTGGAGATCTTCTCTCCAGGTGCCACCAAGGCCCTGTGGTCCCACAACCTACATATAAAATAGTAACTCAGACGCTTATATTACTTATAAACTGTATGGCCGTGACAGGCTTCTTGTTATCTAGTTCCTCTATCTTAAATTAACCCATTTCTATTAAACTATACTTTGCCACTTGGTTCGTGGCTTACCTGTACCTTACATCTTCCTTGTCCTGGTAGTGGCTGGCTGCGTCTCTCTGCCCCAGCCTCCCACTTCCCAGAATTCTCTTCTCTCTTGTCCCGCCTATACTTCCTGCCTGGCCACTGGCCAAACAGCATTTTATTTATACAGAGCGATATCCACACCAGCTATCAGTTCTGATTGCATCTTACATTTTCATTGGCATAAATACACATTCCTTACAACAGCAAACTATCTATTAATAATGGTCAGTGAGAAATTTTGTCAGAGATGTCTTGGGGTAGTTTTTTAACATAGTCCTTCTTAAAATATTGCTGTATTTGAATAAACTCCGGATTTAGCTTGAAAAGATAAAGCAATAGAGAGAAGCCTATGGGACTACTAAGGAAATATCAGTATGAATTAGATCTGTCATTTAAGATTTTCAGGTTCAGTTGTGTTTAAAAATTATTCTGGGGGCATTGTAGAGCAAACAATTATAGAACAATTACTTTGTTCTTTGAGAGGACAGCCTCACTGGACTCCTGGCAGGCTGCTAAAGAAAATGGTAACTCTCACCTGAGTTGCTGATAAGTATTGAGTAGCAGCAAAATAAACATTCCTAACAAATGCCTGGGGATTTTAGTTTTTTTACTGGGGATTGGAGCAGAGCAATAGATTTAGTTTTAGGCAGGCCCTATTGTGTCCATTGCAAGACACCCCCACCCCCAGCAAGACCACCACAGAGCCAATATCCCATGCAAACACACAGGGGTTTATTGATTACAAGCTCAAGCTGGGTTCCTTATCCAGCACTCTGAAGCAGTGGGTGGAGAACAGCCCTAAGCCCTCAGAGTAAGGGGTTTTTAAAGGGAAAAATGGCAAGCAGGGAGGTACAAGCCTAGGTGTCTCACGACTGGGTGAGGGTGTGTAACCTTTGAATTCACTGGTTGAGGTCTGGAGGAATTTTCAACAATGGTTATCAGAAGGCCACAGGACATTTTGAGCCCGCAGGTGCTGTTCACCAAAGTTCCTCACTGCCAGCCCATAGTGGGGTCGCCTTGACCGGGCCCTGGCACTTTGTAATTTTTCTTGGAACTGTGTGGTTTTTATTGGAACCAGGTTCAACCCCCGGTCAAGTCCTATCTAAAATGGAGTTCTTTCTTAAAATGGAGTTTTTCTTGTTCTCTTGGCCCTAAAGCAGGCTTGTTCATGAGTAGAAGTCAAGGAACCAGACAGTATATTTGATAGAAGATTATCACCTAGACCATAGGCTGTTCAGAGTATCTCTAAAAGCAACCGCCAGGTTTGCCTGGTAACATCAAGAAACAGAGGTGTCACATTTCAGCATTTCAGGCTGTGGAAGTTGCTTAAATGGTTGAGCCTGAGAGCCCTGGATTCCATTTCCAGGGATATATAAACTGGGCACAGGGAGCAGTTCATGCTTATAGGTAGAGACGAGAGGATCCCAAGTTCAGGGTCATCCTTAGCTGCACAGCAAATTTGAGGGTTAGTGTTAGGAAATCTCAAATTCATTGAGGTCCATAGCAAAAATGTTTACCTCAAAACAAAAAATAAATAAAGCTTTTGTTTTAAAAAAAGAGAAAAACATGAAACAGTAAAACAGATTTTTTGTTTGTTTGTTTTGGATTTTTTGTTTTCTGAGACAGGGTTTTTTTGTGTGTGTAGCTCTGGCTGTCCTGGAACTTACTCTGTAGATCAGACTGGCCTTGAACTTAGAGATCCACCTACCTCTGCCTCCTAAATCCTAGGATTAAAGGTGTACTCAATCACCACCCAGCTTGAAACAAATATTTTTGTGAAGTAAATTAAAATCCTATTTTGTTTTCTAGAACTTAATTATGCTTCTTGATTATTATGCAGCTAATTTGGCTTGTGTTTTGATAAAGGAGGTAGAGATCCACTAAGTTAACAAATTAGAAACCTAAAAGTTAATAAGTAAAAACACAAGCTTAAATTACATATAATTTTCAGAAATACTGAGTAAGTAAGTATTTTAATGAAACTCACTGATTTCCCTGGAATTCCCATTATGTCAGTATTTTGCTCATATTTTCACTTTGTTGTTTATCAGAAAATAGAAGAAATAAAGTCATTATCCTTCTTAATCTTACTTATACCTCTTAATCTCTTAAATCAGATGCTTTTTAATTGTCTAATTTGTAAAATATTCATTATATAAATCATGACTATTAAAAGGAGGAAGTATTTCCTAGGTATAAAGATTAGTTTTATTTATTTCTTTTTATTGATTGATTGATTGATGATTGATACAGGATCTCTCTATGTAGACCTGGCCGTCCAATAATTCACTTAGATCCATTGCTCCCTGCCTCCCAACTGCTTGGATTAAGGTGATTGCTACCACACCCAGTAATAATTAGTTTTAGTTATCCACTTACCACAGTCTAGAATTATCTGAGATGAGAGTCTTAATACGGTAGAGTCTAGATCAGGTTGACTTGTGTCACATCTGTGGGAAATTACCTTGATTAGGTTCATTTAAGTGAGAAGACACACCCATTGTGGGTAGTACTATTATTACCTAGGGAGGAGATCCTGAACTGAAGCTGAACAGAGCATGCATGCATTGGTTATATTTTATTCCCAGTTATGGGAGTGGCATGACCAACCTATTTCCCTGATATGGTTGATTGATATTAAAATATACCCTTTCTCCTCTAATTTTCTTTTGACAGGATATTCTATCATAGCAATAGAAAAGAAATTAAGACATTAGGCAATCATGTGTTGTGAATATCGCTCTGTATGTTGTGAGAATGTGTTGCTCTGATTGGTTAATAAATAAAATGTTGATTGGCCAGTAGCCCGGCAGGAAGTATAGGCGGGACAAGCAGAGAATAGAATTCTGGGAACAGGAAGGCTGAGTCAGGAGTCACCAGCCAGACACAGAGGAAGCAAGATGTGAAGGCAGAACCGAGAAAAGGTACCAAGCCATGTGGCTAAACATAAATAAGAATTATGGGTTAATTTAAGTGTAAGAGCTAGTCAGTAATAAGCCTGAACTAATGGCTGAGCAGTTTTAGTTAATATAAGCATCTGAGTGTTTACTTGGGTACTTGGGAGCCAGGCAGGACCAGGAAAACTTCAGCTATAATCATGTAAAGAGAAAAAAAGAAAAATTCAAATTATTTTAATTTATATTTTATAAAATCAGCATTTTCTTGTTCATTTTTTTTTTAATTGGCTGCAAATAAAATAGCAAACATTCTGCAACTCACTTCAGTTATCAGACTAGTGAAAAGAGATGCATAGAAACTGACATTTATTTCTAACTAAATTAACTGATGTGGGCAGCCAAAATAGGCTGTAGAAATGCTTACATAGGGTTTCTATTTTTAATGTTTTTCTTTAAAAAATTTAATATTAGTGTGAAAGCAATTCAGTCTGTCATTGTCAAAATAAAACGTGAAATATTGAAATCAGAAAAGAAATTAAAATGTTTTTAAAGGGGAAATTAAAATATCTTCTGAGTGATTATCAAAGCCACTCTTCATCAGAATCTTTTTAATCTTTTAATCCCATATCAGTATTAAAGCTTTCTTGTTGGGCACCTGAGACTGTTCAGTGGGCAGCACTTGTCACATATGCCTGTATTCTCCACACTGCCTGAAATCCACTTGGAGGTCAAAGTAGAAGCTCCCAAAGTTGTCCTCTGACCTCTTCATCCCCAACACGGGGCGTGCACCTCCCCACACACATCAGCACATGCATGCACAATAATAATACATTTGAAAAATTAAAATATTCTTGTTATTGCAAATACGGCCGTATATAATTAATTAATTAATAAAAATCCAATCACCAAGCTAGAGAAAATAACAACAACCCCCCCCCCCCATCTAAAGGCTCAAGGCATTTGATAATTAAACTTTATTTTATGAATGCTAGCAAGATGTTCCAGGCCCACAGTCACTGATTTCTGGGAAAACCTAAATCTGAAGCCCTACCCTGGACTGCCTTTGTGGTTTTATGACTAAGGTAATCCCTGCTGTCAGAAAGACTTACAGATGTGGGTTCAGGCTTTTTTCTTGAAATGCTTCCTCATTTCCTCTTTGACTCGGTTTTTTGTAACTGAGATCCCATGAGACAAGAAGCATGCTCTAAGGTTGGCCCTCAGTTTATATGTGGTCCAAACTTCCTTTGCAGGGCGTAAATAATTTTTCCCAAACAGCCTGACTCTCGTGAAGTGTGTTTTTTGTGTTTGTGTGTGTGTGTGTGTGTGTGTGTGTGTGTGTGTGTGTGTGTGTGTGTGTGTGTTGTGGGGCTGTACCTGTTTTTCTGGACTTTAACATGGGAGAGGTGGAGTGTGAGCACATGGTTACAGCATCTTGGCAGAAGGGCATGTGTAGTGGATAGCCATCCCAGCATTGGCCTGGAAGTTCCAACCTCCATTGAGGCTTCAGTAATGATCACGCCCACAAGGCGGGGCAGAGGAGGGAGCGGAAGACCAAGGAGCAGGAGGAGGTCGCTCTCTTGGTTCCCGGGAGGCTGGAAGCAGGAAGTAGACCGAGCAGAGTTCTCCAGAGAACACCGCTGGACTGCCCTATACCTTTGCCAGACCCTGCAACCTACCCCTTCATTTGTAAGTTACCCCACAAAATAAACCTCCCTTTTAACTACGTGGAGTGGCCTTAATAATTTCACCAATAGGCATGTTGAGGGCAGCTCCATATTAGGCTATCAGCACTGTAAGTTTTAGGATGATGGGTGGGGCTCAGCTCTGTTGACCCTTGTTCCTGGTACTTAGTTTGCCCCTGAACAGAAACTGCAACAGTAGGGATCCACATGTCTATAGTAAGCAGGGTTGTGAGGCCAGTGGGAAAGGAGATGCTGCCATAACTATCTCAGCTTATATGTAGGTGGGACAGGGCAGGGCATGTGGCTTTGGTGGAAGAGGAGGTGGCCCAGTGTTGGGAGATAGGGAGGGTCAATGGTTGTTGAACTCATATCATCCTATGGGTAATGGCTTTCTTTTGTTGCTAATTCCTAAAAGATTCCTCATTCCTTGTTGGTTTGCTAATTTAGCTTACTGCTCAGAGTCCCAGTTCTTTCTCATGCTTTCTTTGATAGAAGATGTTGTATTTATCTTCAGTTCTTGTCAATGGTGATCTTGACATGGCCATTTCTTTATATAGCATATTGGTAGATATACTTCAGATATATCTTGGAGACCTTTTATGGAACATCTATTTAAGAATTATATAAACATCTCATTTCTTACTTAATCCCATTCTATTATGGCATTGAAAAAATGGCATCAAATTTAAATTTAAAATGTTCTATACATTTCTTTTTTTCTTTCTTTTCTTCCTTCCTTCCTTCCTTTCTTCCTTTCTTTCTTTCTTTCTTTCTTTCTTTCTTTCTTTCTTTTTTCATGAGACACGGTTTCTTTGTGTAGCTTTGCGCCTTTCCTGGAACTCACTCGGTAGCCCAGACTGGCCTCGAACTCACAGAGATCTGCCTGCCTCTGCCTCCCGAGTGCTGGGATTAAAGGCATGCACCACCACCGCCCAGCTCTATACATTTCTTTTATCTGCATTTATCTCATTTTTTCATCTTTAGTTATGTAGGCATATATAACTTGAATTGCTAAACGGTCTTCTTAATAGAAAAAATCCCAAGCTAGATATTGGGGTGAAAGCTGAAAGATTAGAGAAACAGAACAAGCCAGCCACGTTCTTACCTCTATGAAATTCTCAGCCTCAAGAGAGTGAGTTCCTGTTTCCTCACACCTTTTATACCTTTCTCTGCCCAGACATCACTTCCTGGGATTAAAGGCATGTGTGCTCCCCAGTACTGGGATTAAAGGTGTGTGCCACCACTGCCTAGCTCTGTT
This sequence comes from Onychomys torridus, assembly GCF_903995425.1. Taxonomy (NCBI): domain Eukaryota; kingdom Metazoa; phylum Chordata; class Mammalia; order Rodentia; family Cricetidae; genus Onychomys; species Onychomys torridus. The sequence goes on from NC_050455.1 coordinate 76,800,873, forward strand.
TCCAGTGTGGCCTTGAACTCACAAAGATCCAGATGATCTCTGCCTCCTCAATGATAGGATTAAAGGTGTGTGCCACCACTGCCTGACCTCTATGTCTAATCTAGTACCTGGCTCTGTCCTCTGATCCCCAGATAAGTTTTATTAGAGTGCACAATATATCACCACAGGCATTTAAGTAGGCAATATTCTCTAAACTGAGTAGGTTGGAAATGTCCTAGTTAGGGTAAACCTCAAAGATATCTGAAATATATGTAATAACTTTGAAGATATTTGGAAATTGACCAGATATTGTGGCAGCTCATGAGTTGTGACTGGCTAGTTCACCTGGCTGACAGAGTACCTGGACCTACAGCTATTCCATTTTCCCCAGAGCTCCCTTTAGCTTCTCTAATACCTGGCTCAGGAGTATGTTCATCTCACAACCAACTTCCTTTGCAGGATGCTTATAACATCAGCACTGGAGAGATGGCTCCAATGGGAAGAGCACTTGCTATGCAAATGTGAAGAACTGAGCCCAGATCCCTGCCTCTCACATAGAAAGCCAAGCTAAAACACTCTGTAGCATCAGCACTGTGGGGGAGGGATAGAGACAGGAAACAAGATACCCATCTCAAAGGAGTAAGGTGGAAAATGAGAGAGCAGGACACTTAATGTCCTCTTTGGGCCTCCCTGCATATAGACATGCCCACAAACCACACACACACACACACACACACACACACACACACACACACACACACACACATTCTGCAGGACACAGAGAAAAGCGACTGATGAACTTGGGCAATAACAAGGCACAAGAAAGTTTAGGTGGGGCTGGCGGGCAGAGAGCATATATAGAAGGAGAAAACTGGGTGGAAAGAGATCTAAGATCTAGGAGCCAGAGAAGGAGGAGGACTCTAGGGGCCAGCCACCTAGCTACACAGCAAGCCACAGAGTAAAAATAAGATGGGATAATTTAAGATAAGGAAAGCTGGCTAGAAACTAAGCCAGGCTGGGCATTCATAAGTAATAATAAGCCTCTGTGTATGATTTATTTGGGAGCTGGGTAGCAGGGCATCCCAAAAAGTAAAAAACAAACAACACACACACACATACACACACACACACACACACACACACACACACACACACACACACGAGAGAGAGAGAGAGAGAGAGAGAGAGAGAGACAGAGAGAGAGACAGAGAGACAGAGAGACAGAGAGAGAGAGAGGAAAAGAGAGACAGAGACAGAGACAGAGACAGAGACAGAGAGATTACAGCCTTACAAAAACTGCCTCATCACTCTCCATAATACAAGATCACTCCTACAATATCAGTATTTTGTTAAGAAAGATATGTAAAGTGCTTGAGTCTCTAGTCAAACCCTGACACACATTGCTATTCTTTTATTTTCCTATATATGCATTAGCTGTTCAAATATTTCATTTTTTCCTTATTAAAGCCTTTTAAATATGTTAGAATAATCTGAGATCCTTTTCCCTTTGGGAATATAACTAATTAATGTCAATCTGGATACCTATGATGCCTTTGTTGAGGCCATTAGCATCTCATAGCAGCTGAGAGTTAGAATTAAAATTCAAAATAGCTGAATTTGTTATTTCTCAAACTATTGTGTCTTAGTTCTTAGGTTTTTTTTTTATAAAGATAAGTTTTAAGTTATTGACAGAAATTTTATTTATTTATTCTGTTTCAAATGTCATTTTATTGCAAGATGGTATAACTAATTGCAAGTTAAAACTCTCTAACTTGGTAATTTTAGTTGGGCAGCAAGCTGATGTAAATTGCTTATTCAAAAGTGATCATTGGACAACTCTGGATACAGAGCAAGGGTCAGAAATACCTGAGTGGCTAGTAGGTTAAGTCATTAAATGAGCCTTCATAATTTTTCAAGAAAGGTACACTGTATTTTCAATAGACATCAACACAGGAAGAGTTCTTCACACAGACTAGTTTCAACTTAAGTTAACTCTCTCTGGCCATGTCAATTGAGATAGATACATCCACATAACTAACTGGCTGAGCTTGAGCCTTCTTTGTGAGCAGCTTTAGATGTACATGCACTTGGCAATGGTCTCCTTTTTCTGCTGCACTACATGCTGTAGCCAGATTTCTCCAGTCCCTCCTGGCCCTGTGGTCTGGGCAAATCTCTCCCACCTACAGTCTTACAGCCACTTATAAAATAATCACTCAGGAGCTTATATTAATTACCAACTGTATGGCCTATGGCAGGCTTCTTTCTAGCTAGCTCTTTCATCTTAAATTAACCCATTTCTATTAATATATGTTTTGCCACATGGCGGTGGCATTACAGTCTGCCAGCATCTTGCTTTTCCTTTGGTGTTGGCTGGCATCTCTTCTGTTCTCCTTTCTTCTCTCCATACATTTGCTTAGATTCCCTGCCTGCCTCTTAGCTGCCTTACCATAGGCCAATGCAGCTTTATTTATCAACCAATCAGAGCAACACATATTCGCAGCATACAGAAAGACATCTCACAACACTACCTTTCTGTACAATATGCTTCTTCACCCAGTATATCACTTGCTTTCGCTCCTTGCCATGCATCATGTTGTAGTAGAATATTATTTTTAGGTGTGTTACTTTTGTTTATGTTGCATTTGTTTAGCTCTGTGAAGCTGTGCTATTGTGACTGTGTAAAATACCTGATAGTATAATAAAGAGCTGAATGGCCAATGGCAAGGCAGGAGAAAGAATAGGCAGGGCTGGCAAGCAGAGAGAATATATAGAAGGAGAAACCAAGGAGCAGGGGAAGAAGTAGCCAGAGAAGGAGGAGGACTTCATGGGCCAGACACCCAGACAACCAGCTATACACAGCAAGCCATGGAGTAAGAGTAAGATTTACAGAAGTAAGAGAATTGGAAAAGCCCAGAGGCAAAAGGTAGATGGGGTACTTTAAGTTAAGGAAAACTGGAAAGAAATAAGCCAAACTAAGGCCAGGTATGATTTATCTGGGAGCTGGGTGGCAGACCTCCCCCAAATAAAGAGTAAAATACCAACAACAACATCATATCATGCAGAAATATGGTAGTCCAGACAACTCTGCCTCCTTATGTGCTCTATGTAGCCTTTCTCAGAAAGTGACCTCCAAGGCCATTGGCAATGTTATTCCTCTGAATGTCAAACAGGTAGTTCACTTCTGAACCAGTGCCTGCCTGTGCCTTCTCCTTGTCAACTGCATCCTGGATTTGTTTGATGGTTGACTGCTTACTTCTTCGAGTTGAACAATTTTTTGCTCATTAAGTTTATCAATAAATTCTCCAATAGAGGCACTACATTTCTTAATCACATCGACAATCAATCCCTCTACTGATATGATAGAAAGATCTCTAGTGTAATCACATTTATTTATTTGGATAGAAAATACAAGCTAAGCACAGTTCCAAGCACGATGTTATGGGGTAAAGGAACTGGAAAAATTCCTTAGAGATCAGCCCAAGACATACTTTTCCTCTATATTCAGGAACAGGTGTTACAGGGGTAAGATGTGGCTGTCCATAAGACCCCAGGATGGCTGTATTCTTCAAACATGGGCTGCTATGGTAGCAGAAAGTATCACTTGGGACAGAATGGTCTGTGAAGATTCAGGAAGTGGTCTTCGTGTCCCTGTGACACCTACTCGAGACTGTCAGGGTTGGTGGAAATTTTAAATGTTCTACACATTATTTTTATTCTTATTAGTCTCATCCTTTTCTTTTTGTTACATGGCTATCTAAATTGGTCAGAAAATAGATATATTGTGTATTTTTTTAATGTTATTTGTAGTAACAACCTCAACCCCCATCTATTCTAGTGGGGCTTTCTGGTTTTATTTTTATAGAAAATAAAGATCTTAATTGTGCCAATGAAAATTTCCTTTATCTGGTTGTGGTAGCACATGCCTCTAATTCTAGCACTCAGGAGGATGAGGCAGGAGGATCACTTGAAATAAACAGAAACAATATAGTGAAACCCCATGAATGTGATTGACCCATTTCTGATAGTGATGTAACTTATTTAATCACAGGGGCAATTTTCGTATTCCCTTCATGTACTTTTTTGAAACTCACTATAATGTCATCCATATCTTTGTGTAAGTGTTTATGTAAGTGAATATATGTGTGTGTGAGGGGTACTAATGAATCCAAACTTTTCTCATTATGAAAGTGAATACATTTCAATTATCTTTTGTATTTTGGAACTTAGTAAAATTTAAGACTCTGAATTAGGGTATATTCATTATTTGATAGAAATAAAATATAAAATATATTCATATTTGATAGAAAATGGGTTACAATATTAGATACTGAAATTCAGAAAAAAATATTAATATTTTCTTTTCTGCAAATGCCTTTGTTTTTATTGCTCAGGTAATATTATTAGTTGTATCAAAATTTTATATTGAGAAAAGTTTATATTCATAAAACTAAGTAAATTAAATGTGATCAGCATACAAAACAATTTTAAGATATTTTGTTTATGTAAGACATGTATAAAAGGTTTATTAAGGATAAAAATTAGTTGAATAGAAAAAAATTATTTGGAAAACAATTATAGTCTAAAAGCCTATAAAATAGTGTTTAGTGTAACCATTAAAATTTGAATCAATGCACCCAACAAACTCCCTCCTAAGAAATAAATAAGAGTACTAACATTAGTAGAGCATGCATTATCTTATTTAATTAAGTGCCATCCATGATTGGGACACATCAATCTGCATGATAGTAGACATGCACTGTTAGACTATTATAGGAACTAAGCCAAGATTTTCTCCGAATTCTAAAAATCATTTCCTAAATCAAATATACATATTGCCACAGTGTTCATTTTCATTATTTCTAACATAATTGGCATGAAACCTGGACAGTGTTATTCCAATACTGCTATTAGAACCCTTAGTAGCCTCCTACAAAGAAATAAGAAGCATGGCAGAAATTTCCTGAGCCACAGCTGAGTCTGTAACTAAAGATGGGGTGAAGGTGGGGTGGGGGAAAACATAATTTCATAGGGAGGTCATCTGAAATTAGCATTAAACTTCAGGAACAATATATATTTTGCATTGATTGCCAATGCACTGATTTAGTTTGTATGATATATATTTCACAACCCCCTAACATACAGACTAGCATAATAAATGGTAACACTATTGTATAATCTAAATCTAAAAGACACAGTAATCACTTGGATCTTTTAAAAATCACAGAAAAGAAACAGACTCCAATTTCTGGTGTGTTTCACTATGGAGAAAAGGGAAGGAATAATGTGCCTCATGAATTTTATTTCTTCCTTTATGTAATAATAATTGGATATTTCAGGGAAAAAAAATCAATATTTCAACAGAAGGTGAAAATTACCAAGTCATTATTTAGACTCAGAACTCTTAGTGGAATTGTTAAATAAATAAAAGTTAAGAGTTCATTTCCTGTCCAGGAAAACACAGAAATTAAATTATCCTCTTTTAAAAAATAGAGATTTTTGACATTAGCCTTTGAATTGATAAAAGTTGCCTTTAATATTCCCTACTTGGTACTGTTGAAATTATTTTTTCAAATGTGATAGTATTAAGCACATTATTTTTCTTTGATTAAATGCCTAGCAATCTGCTCTATATTAAAATTACCTGTGTAGTCAGTTTCCAATCCTGATGTCCTAAATATGGATATTATTAGCCTTTTAGCTGCCATAGAATTGCAAAATAGAACAAACATGTCAATCAATGCATGATTGGGAGGATTTTTTTATATGTCACCAGGGTTATAACTACATGCCTTACTCTGCAGGGTTTTGGCTCCCCAAATGAAATGGAACTTTTGGTAATTGTAGTATAGACTGATTTTCCCACATGAATTCAAAGACAAATATGGTATTATTTTAGGTGTATTCAAATGTAATGACAGAGCTCTTAAGTACTCTAAGTTTGCACAAATATAGTCGGCTGGCTCTTTCTCACTTGTGTTTTAATTTTACAGAGTAATCTGCTGTGAGCTCCACTTCATGAATTTTCAGAATAGAACTGCTGGGCTAAAATCTTAGTGCAGCTCAATCCATTTCCAGTGTTGTGTGCCTTGAAAAGACTGAGCCCCTTGGTTGGATCCCATTACCAGATTCCTCTTTTCTCTGCTCAGAAGATTTACAGGCCTATAAAACAGACAAAGACGGTAACACTGAAACAATGTTATTTAAGGAGCTTCAGAGCCAGTATTACAAACTGTGATGGTATTGTGTTCCCCAAAATATTGTGTACCCTAATAAACTCATCTGGGGTCAGAGAACAGAAAAGCCACTAGATACTGAGGCTAGAAAATGGTGGCACTCATGCCTTTAATCCTAGCATTCCAGAGACAGAAATTTGTCTGGATCTCTGTGAGTTCAAGGCCACAAGGATACTGCCAAGCATGGGGACACACGCCTTTAATCCCAGAAAGTGATTAATTTAATCTCAGGGAGAGATGGTAGAAGGCAGAACAATATATAAGGCATGAAGACCTAGCAGCACGGCTAGTTAAGCTTTTAGGCTTTGGAGCAGCAGTTCAGTTGAGATTCATTCTGGATGAGAACTGAGATGCTTCCAGTCTGAGGAAACAGGATCACCTGAGGAACTGGTGAAGTGAGGATGCTGTGGCTTGTTCTGCTTCTCTTATCTTCCAGCATTTACCCCAATAACTGGCCTCAGGTTTGATTTTATTAATAAGACTCTTTAAGATTCATGCTACAACAAACTGAGGTGAATGCATATTAAAACAAGGTTTGAGATGACCATTTAAAAATGTACGAAGTCTTTAAAATAATGAGGATTTGTTCAAATATACAAAAATTAACATAATATTTTATAAACCAAATAAAACTAGTTAGCAAGAAGCCATAGGCCATACAGTTTGTACTTAATATAGGCTTCTGTGTGTTTACTTGGGACCCAGTGGCTGTGGGACCAGGCAGGACATAGGAAAACCTCCTACTGCATTTCATATTGTGACTCACTAAGTTTAAACAGGGCTTACAGTGCAACTATGAGTTTGAAACTGTCCACTGTGGCTCGGTGGCTCCCCTGTGGACATACTCCCCAAGGACAATAACTGTGGCCTGCCTGAGAGTTACAGCAGCTCCACTGCACTTGCTGGTCTGACACTTGAAATGTCAACCTTACACTTCATATAAGATGAGCTAATAATCTGATATTAAGTACTTCTTGGTGGAATGTGGTACACCATACATGAGAACCCTTAAGATAGCTGGAAATATTTCTGAATGAATCCTCTTCAGGCTTTTCTATCTGAACACAGTGGTATGTACTTAGTAGTATTATCTGTACATAAGATTGGCACAGAACTCTTTCTTTCTTTCTTTCTTTCTTTCTTTCTTTCTTTCTTTCTTTCTTTCTTTCTTTCTTTCTTTCTTTCCCCTTCCCTTCCTTCCTTCCTTCCTTCCTTCCTTCCTTCCTTCCTTCCTTCCTTCCTTCCTTCCTTCCTTTTGAGACAAGGTTTCTCTGTGTAGTCCTGGCTGTCCTAGAACTAGCTCTGCCTCTAGGGTGCTAGTCTTAAAGGCATGCACCACCACCATTACTGGGCTTTTAAAAAAAATTCTTTACGTTCCTTTATTAGAGCAAGATTCGTGATGATACAGTGATTTGCTAGGTAGAGTCATGTGCAGAAATTACATACTCTACATCTAGACAGATTTACACTTTATCCATTGATGGAGTAGTTCCATTTATAAAGTTTTACACATCAAAAAGCTTTGAGTTTGAACAGACTGTCCATTAATCATCTCTGAGAAAGTGGCAATTAATTTTAGTTCTGTTTACAACATTAGAAAGCTTGTGCATCAGGTAGCTTCCCGAAACCTTATTCCATGCACAGTGGCATTGATCAGACAGAGCTCTTCATCCACCCAGATTTACAGAGCCACGTCTGAGAGCTTCTGCCACATACCTGGGACAGAGTACTCTGGGTCACCTCGTGGCTGCTCATTCTAACAGCCTACCTTCTTAGCTAGTTCACAATGACAATGATGACATGCCAGCATCTGTCCTTCATATAGATGGCATTAGTGTAACGGGTCTGTAACACGGTGGGAGCAGGTGCTATTATAATCTCCAGGTAATAAAAGGCCTATTAAAAAATCCAAATTAAGAAAAAAATCAAGGGTACTACAAGTCCATGGTGGCAAACTATACCCACTTCACTCAGTTATGGAGACATTAAGATATGATTCACATCTCTTTAACTCAATCTTCATAGCCCTGAGGTCATCCTGCAAAACAAGTTTCGAAAAATGCAAAATTAGGAAGACAAAGTTTGAATTGATGTTATTATGCAGGTCAAAAGTGGAAGGTCATGTTGAGCATCTGCTCTGACAGAGAAGCATCAGGTCCTTTGAGTACACACTGGTTTTATTGTAACAAAGCAACTTGTACACTTCAACATTTAAAATAAGCATCTTTTTCCTTCCAGTGAAAACCAAAAACAAACAAACAAACAAATAAATGAATGAATGAATAAATAAATAAGTAAATAAAGGAAGGAAGGAAGGAAGGAAGGAAGGAAGAAAGAAAGAAAGAAAGAAAGAAAGAAAGAAAGGAAGGAAAAAGAGAAAGAAAGTTACAACAGACAATGTCAACTCCAAATAAAACCCTATAGGTTCTTCTGATTCTGCCATTGAGTAACAGGGCTCAAGGCATTGGTAGGAGAGAATTGTATTTTTAAAGTGTCATCTTAAACAGCCAGGATGTCCATTAAACATCACAATTAAACATGCCAGAGGTCTTCTCTCCATGTTGTCACAATGCCCACTTACCCACTTGCCGAAAGCACCTCAAACCCACCCATGCTGACCTTCTCTATCCCCACTTTTTCCTTTTCTTTTGTTTTCTTTTAATTAAATGAGAGAAAGTAGACAGATACATGTTGGTTAATGACGTCTGTAGTCACATAGAGACACAAGGTAATCTCAGCCCATTATAAAGAGAAAGGAAAAAAGCTAGAATTCTATGCACTGCTACCCAGGGGCCTAGCACCCTCCAGGCTCCAGAATACAGCAAGATGAAGGGCTTTTCTTTTTTTTTTCCCACAGAGCACGGTGGTGGTGTTGAATACATGGTTTTTGAGACAAAAAGGGATAAAAATGAATTTAGAACAAAAAAGTAGAGATGCTTTTCCCCTTTATTTTGCTCAAGGTATCCTGCCCCTGCCCCCTCCAAATAAATTGAAAACCATGGTGTTGAGAAGAGAGACCTAGAACAAAAAGGTACATTGAAAGTAAAGCCAGCTACAAACATTTGCAGAAAATTAGAGAAACCCACAAGGATATTTTGGGTATCGAATGGTAATAGGGAATTTTGTGCTTTTCTTGGCACCAATACAGGTATGATCATCCAGTGGAATGTCCTTCATTTCCAGCAGATACATACTGAAACTGAGGGAAAATGTGGTGTGTACAATGTGAATGTTCAGCACACTATATTTTTTTAAATTTGTTTAAAAACTTGGCAATGAGTAATTGAAAACTGGATAAAATTAACCTTAAAAGCTGAATGAAAGGATTGGCAAGGGGTATTATTGTTAATGATATTTTCAGTTTAACTTGTGGTCTACTTATATTTGAAATGTCTATGTAAATTTTGTATTATATTCTTTGTGTATCACACATACACACTCACACACGTGTATTGGTGGAGAAATAGACTAATTGGTATTAAGCTAAGATTGCAGTGACTGACAGTGAAGCTTAACACACTCCTTAATCGAAATGGTGGAACAGAGACTGGATTCATTACAACCTGTGAAGAAAATAGAAAACATTTTCTATGGGATGGCAACACTGGTTAAATAAAAAGAGCAAGTAAGCAAATGCTTTCAAAACAGTTAGCTAAACAAACAATCTATGATTATGTTTGTATGGAACATTATTTCCAAGGGGAGCATGGGAACCTTTCTGCCTACTTGTGTTCTCTCCTTTAATAATAGATAACTGAGTATCTTACTTCTTGGTCACCTCTTCTCAGATGAGATTATGTCAAAGAAGCTCTTGCTCAATTTAATCAAAACTACTTTAAAGATTTGGTAGATATTCTGACTAATAGCAAAGAAAATTTCATTAGAGAAAATATATTATGTGGCATCTATTATAAAAGTCTGTTCCCTTGCTTTAGCTTTGACACAACCAACAGCACTCTGTCACTTCTGATGTTATGACAGCTTGAACCACAGGCAGGGCTTTGCTTTTTTGTTCTTTGGCTTGTCTTCAAATCATGAATCCTTTACACTTACTCTCTCAGAGATAAGAAAATATATTTTATCTGAATCAATCTATGACCATTTAAACATAAACTTGTTTTTTTTGGCTATCAAAATTACAGGAGAATTTGTTTGATTCTCAAGTATTTACTAAACAGGAATTTTATGTAATGACTTTACATTTGTCTCAGAACAACATTAACATTTATTAAGGATAGTAATGAACATCTGGGAATGAGAACCAGTCTAGTATCTCAGTGCTGCTGGCAAATGGAGGGAAAGTCAGAGGAGCAGGGCTGGGTTCAAAGGGCACAGTACAGATTGAGGGCTGTCATAAGAACCTGCAGTGCACCTGCTACATTCCAGACCAGAGAGTCAAATCGGCAGATAATGTCAAAAGGCCACAAAAAAAAAAAAAAAAAAAAAAAAAAAAAAAAAAATGAAGAGCATGACTGGATGGACAGAAGCATCCTAGGAATGATTCTTTTGAACATTGGTAATAGCCAAGATAAGTCTATTACTTTTAAGTACTTAACTACTACTGATTTCTTACTTTCTAAAATCTATTGGAGCTCTGACACCTTCAGTTATAAATTACAGTTGGCCACACTTACAGTCTTTTGATGGCATGTGTAAAACATATCCCATTGTGGCATCAGTTATTTGTCTCAGAGGAGCCCAATGAAGGAGAAATGCACGAGAAAATCAAAGTGCATATGCTCGAGTTCACTCTGTACTTACTCTCCAAATTTCTGAGGAGAAAGAACAATTCCCCTTCTGCCTCTCTGTGACCTTTCTTTATCCTCAAGGGAGCTCTGGAAATCTACTTAACTAGATTTCAGCTGGGCAATATTGATGGTTAGGAAGAGAAGGAAGCATGTAATATGATTACATGTGCCCCAATACTTCCTAGAAATAGCCCTGTGCTCCAGATTCCCCTAAGGAAATGTGTTGCTGTTGTACAATCCGTACAGCATCTTATAATTATACCACCATTTGTTCCTTTCCTGCTTCAAATGTAACTGAGTTACTTATCTAATAGTCTCATTAAAACTCACTTAAAAAAACCATTAATCAGTTATTCATGAGTTTTGTCCATCTCTGAAGTATATTCATCAGGAAAAATAACCTCCATTTGCAATTTAATTGATAAGCATACATATGGTGGTATCTGATAATACAAATGGTGATTCCTAGTTAAGTGCACCTTATATTTAGTAGGATTAAAATTATCTTTATTTACAGTCATATTTTCTAATGTGATTTTCATAAACCCACTAAAATAAAAAGTAGAGATTGTTTGTATACTAATTGGCATTAACAATATCCATACAATTAGGATTGCCAGAAGAAATATAAAAGTCTCCATTAAATCTGAATTTAAGATGAATAATTATATTTCTTTAAGTATGTCCTAAATTTTTGTATGCACAGATATGTAAGATTGTTATTTCTGAAATTTAACTTTGTATCCCATATTTTTATTTCTTTAATCAGACAACCATACATACATATAAAGTTTAAACTACATAATTCTTTGCTATTAATTAAAGTTTCCCCTTCTCTGGAGTCTTTAGAAATATTTCTGGTGGGCTGAAGAGATAGTTCAGCAATTATGAGCACCAGCCTGTCTTCCAGAGGAACGTCTGTTCCCAGCACCCACATGGCAGCTCCCAACTGTCTGTGTCTCCAGTCCCAGGGGATTCGGTGACTTCCTCTGGTCTCTGCTGTGCATTGCATGCATGTGGCGTACAGACATACATGCATCATTGATTCTGCTCATACCAATCCTGTATCCCTCCTATGTGTGCTGTAAGGATTAAGCCAGATAATCCAGGGAAATCTAAACCATCTCAAAACCCAATTTAACTGTATCTTCAAAATCTTTCTTGTCGGGGGAAGTAACATTCACAGACTTCAGAATGAGTCTTTACTCATTACTTAGCTTACCACAGGAAGAGATTGGCAATCTCAAATTGTTATAAATTTCCCCATCTGCATCATAAATAAATAATGTAGGGGCTGGAGAGAAGGCTCTGTGGTTAAGAGTGCTTACTGTTCTTGCAGAGGACCAGGGTTCAGTCACCAGCCTCCACACAGTGGCTTATAACTGCCTATAACTCCACTTCCAGGGCATCCAATGCCCTCTTTTTGGCATTTGCAGCCTCCTACATGCTTGTGGTACACACAAACTCATGTAGGAATAGAAATACATACACATAAGATACATTTAGAACAGTGAATAATGGAGCCTAGAGGGATGGCTCTGTAGTTAAGAGCATTGACTGCTCTTCCGGGGGATGTGGTTCAATTCCCAGCACTCACAAGGGTGGCTTACAACCATTCCAGTTCCAGGGAATCTGATGCCTTCTCTGGCCTCCATGGGCATCAGGCATGCACGTGGTACACAGACATACATACAATGAAAACCAATACACATAAAATAATTAAAAATTTAAAATAAAAATTACACATATATACATATCTTGCATCTGTGAATCATTGGAAGTTTTCTGAAAAGCAGAGCTTTTACTTATAGAACTACTCTTAGTAATACAGTGACATGAAAAAATAAAATTATGGTTTTTATATATGCCTTTTATATATTTATTAATAACAATAGCAAACATTCTTAATTGTTTACTATACGTTAGACATAGTGCTGGGAATATTTTATTTCCTTTAATTGTACTATAAGGCCAATTCTATTATTCTCACTTTCAGATAATGATAATGGATGATTAAAAGGTTAATTAAATTAGCAACAAAAACAATTATTGTTGAGGTTTTTTTTTTCCTTTTAGTACTTATTCATTCAGGTATAACAGTGTTTTATATATTATTCCATTAAATTCTTTTAGAACTCTAATGAGTAGAAAGTGCCTTTAGTCTGTACAACTTAGAAGAGGTTATGTGGACTTAAGGACTCTAATCTACTGGGTTCTGAGGATCATAGTATTACACACACACACACACACACACACACACACACACACACTAGTGTGTGTGCCACTATATGTTTGTGACACCACCCGGCAACCATACACTATGTTAAGGCACTGGCCTATTGCAGTAAAAGTGAACATGTAGCAAAATCGAAGTTACAACAACAAGAAAATACCTGTCTCCTCCAGTCACCAAAGTGGTGTTCCGCAGGCAGCCTGGGCACTCAGATTAGGTGAGTCTGTCTAGGTGAATAGACCAAAAAGCCTTTCTGGGTGAATCTAATGTGTAGTCAGGGTTGCAAGGTACTGTCATAGCAGCATGTCCTGGTTAGTTTATGTTGGCCACTTGATACAACCAATAGTGACCTGGGGAGAGGAAGTCTCAATTGAAGGATTGCCTAGATCAGATTGGCTTTGACATGCTGTGGAGAATTGTCTTAATTGTGGATGGTTGTGGGAGGGTCCGGATCACTGTGAGATGTACCACCCCTGAGCATGTGATCTTGGGTTGTATAAAAAAGCTGGCCTAGCACCAGCAAGAGGGAGTGAGCCAGTAAGCACTCATCTTTCATGGTTTCCGCTCCAGTTCCTGCGTTGATTATCACCTGGAAGTGTAAGCTGAAATAAACTCTTTCTTTCCCAAGTTTCTTTTGGTCATGGTGTTTATCATAGCAAAGGAGAGCAAATTAGAATGGAGAAAGACCCTAAACTTCCAGGAAGTGGCATGCTGTAATGCAGAAACAAATCAAAATAAAATTATTTAGGAGGTCAGTGATGTACCTGTGTCACTGGCCATCAGGATGATTGCTTCATCTTAGGGACTATGTGCATCTTGCAGCAGAGGGTTTGCAAAGGCCATGTGTTTGTAACCATTTACTTGATACTGCTCTGTCTGACAAATAATAGTGAGCAGGAATCTCAACACTAACAATGACATCAGTGTTTTTGATAATAGGACAGCAGGAAAGCTCTTCAAATTGTATGCTCAGAATTGCAACACTGTGTTCATGTCAACAGGATGACAATGAGGGGAAGGAGAGAAAGCTAATAAATGGATTTTCCATAATCTAATAATACCACATAAGAATATTGTTAGAAGGGTCCATATACATAATATTTACCATAGGTAACACTGTCACAAATTTGAAGAAAAATGTGCATTTTAGATATAATAGAAGCCTATTTTAAAAATAGCAGGGTTGGGGATTTAGCTCAGTGGTAGAGCTCTTGCCTAACAAGCACAAGGTCCTGGGTTCAATCCTCAGCTTAAAAAAAAGCATAGACTTACATGTATTTTATAAATATTGAACAATTCATTAAAATGTGTATGCATGGTGTTTATCACTAGATACAACAGGCATACATAATCAAGTTAGAACTTCAGAGAACCTGGCTTCTGCTAACTTTTATGCTCTTGGGAAAGTGAAGTCTTTCAGCATTTCTTTGCAAATTAATCTTCCATCCTACATTCCTAAGAGGAAAGCACTCCACATCCCTTGTCTTCTTTTCCCTCTTCCTCTTCCCCTTAAGGGGCTTGGTCCTGTGTTAGTGAGACAGCTTACATAAGGAATAGGAATAGTGATGCCCTCATAAGTCATTAGGGAAAAACCAGAAACTTCAGTCTTACAGTAAATAAGATGAGGCGGCACACATGTGACCCCAGCACTGGGCAGGCTGAAGGAGGAAGATGGAGAGTTCAAGGTCACTGTGGGCTACAGAGGAAGACTCTATCTCAAAAACAAACACACACAAACAAATCTTAAGGTAACATTTTAAACTTTGAGCTTTCAAATTTGGTGTTCTCTAGATCATTCACCTGGCCTTCTGAGATAAGATTCCTATCTGTCTCTGCAGCACACAGGGGTGCCTGGAATTGTTTTGGATTTCATAATAGATTTTGCAGTAGAAACTGAACCTCAGGTGAAGAACATATATCTCTTCCTTTTGTTCCTATGTGAGTTTCATGCTGGGTTTATATTTCTGGCTTGAATTTGTTTTTTTCCTTAAAAGTGTGTTGACTTTGCTTCATTGTCTTCAAGTCATTGACTCTCCTGCAAGCATGTGGCCCGTTTCTCTTTGTTAGGATATTTAAAATACCTTCTCTTCACTTCTGCTTTGAAGTTTTACAAATAACTTTCTCTGGTATTTTCTTTTTCCATTGTGTCGTGCCTGTGGTAGGGAATTGCACTCTGAATGATTCTTACCTCTCAGTTTGGGGGATGTTCCTATGATTCCCTCTGTTTTCTTTTAATCCCTGTTTCTGAAACTCTTATTGATGGAGTTTTTTTTAAAAAAAAAAACAACAAAAAACAAAAAAAACCTCTTTTTGGACCTTAGTTTGCTTCCCTTTTCATATATTTTTTCTTTGCCTTATAATTCCACTCCCTGAGCAATACTCTCTACTTGATCTCTTAATTTTCTGTTACACTCTTTCCTTCTCCTATTTCAATACTAATTTCCCATTGTGGCTTTTGTTTTCTGAGTAGTTACATATATATGACTAGTGCTCATCTCATATAGGAAATGTTGTCTTATAACTATGTCAATACCAATATATACATCATATACATACATTGTATATATGTACACATTGGGGTGTATACACACACACACACACACACACACACACACACATATATCCCTTCTATCTTGAGCTTGTCCACCCCTTTCTTCTACTTCTCTGTTTGGCTCTTTTGTGTCTGGGTTTCCTCAAATGTTCTGTGATCCCTCATGAGCTATTCCTATTTTTAAACAGAGACCTGGAAGGCTGATTGAGATGCTCTTCAGGGCCAGTGGCTACTGTCTTGTGAGGATCATGCAGGGGCAGCATGACACAAGACTGTCTTGAACTTTGTTCTTCTTTTTTGGGGGGATGGTCAGTTTTCTCACAAAGAAACACGTGTCTGCCTGTAGCTAGGGCTGAAACTGGTGACACACTGTCAGTAACAAAGACCATCAGTTATCCCTTCTTTTCTGTGTTCAGGAAAGGGTACCATCTGTTTCCTGCTGCCCCAGAAATCTCTACTTCAGACCCCTCTAGTTCAGTTTATTTAGGGACTTGCCACAAATCAAATGAGGAAACAAATACTGTTTTCTTTTCTTTTTTTTTAAGTAACAAAGTA
Source organism: Onychomys torridus (assembly GCF_903995425.1). Lineage (NCBI taxonomy): Eukaryota > Metazoa > Chordata > Mammalia > Rodentia > Cricetidae > Onychomys > Onychomys torridus. Next base: position 76,817,172 of record NC_050455.1, read on the forward strand.
GTGAAATAATACCGTAATTTGCAGAATTTAAGATACTATGCATACACTCGTTTCCCTATACCTTCTCTACCCTTGGTTACATGAAATTTATGAATGCAGTTATTTGGATTGTGGTCCTACACCAGACCCCAAGAAGCCAGACCAGATCAGAATGGAGTCATTCATGAGGATGGGGACACACTGGGAATCATGAAGATCTTCAGTTATTCTTTTTTTTTTTTTCAGCACAGGAAGGAGAATATGCCAATCCAAGTCAGAATGGAGTCACCGTATTATGTGAATAAGAAAAGAAATCAAGTGGAAGAGCTGGGAAGATGGCTCAGTGGGTAAAGTGCACAGAAGCACAAGAACTTGAGTTTAGATCCCTATGGACAGACTGTCCTTGGAGCTTCCTGGCTATGTGATATTGTGGCATCAGTGAGGTTCAGATTAGGTAAGAGACTGTCTCAAAAAATAAGGTAGACAGCAATAGAGGAAGCTAATCCAGTGCCAGCATATGACCTTCATGTGCAAGAGCACACAGATACATATGTATGCATATAACACACACACACACACACACATGAATGCATATGTATGCATATAATACACACACACACACACACACACACACACACACACACACACACGCATGCACTTGAAACACATCTTACTGAACCTAGAAATGGATCAGTTTTCTATAAGAGAGAAGGTCACAGCACCAATCCCAAGAGGGTCCAGTCATCCTTGGCATCACAGTCCTTTTGCTTGGGTGCTGCAGTAACCATGAAACAATCAATCCACACTTTGTCTAGTTTCTACTTTCTTTAGTTTCTTTTTCCTTCCTTCCTTCCTTCCTTCCTTCCTTCCTTCCTTCCTTCCTTCCTTCCTTTCTTTTTTTCCCTCCCTCCCTCCCTCCCTCCCTCCCTCCCTCCCTCCCTTCCTTCCCATCCTCCCTCCCTTCCTTCCTTTTTCTGTCTACAAAACCAATCTTCTCTATTCAGCTTATCAACATTGTAAGATCAGAAGCCAATTATTAGATCATGGTGATCATAGGTCATGAGGCACAACAAAACCTAGCATCAGAGCTTTATTAGGAGGAGGGGCACAGAAGAGAGTGACTAGGCTTGGTAACAGACACATGAGGAGGAGGGAGAGAGCAGGAAGGAGGAGAGAGCAGAAGAGAGGGGAGAAGTCTGTGTCTGGCTTTTTAAGGATTCCCCTACACATGCGCAGATGGACTTAAGGAGCTATGCCATGCATGCGCTGATTGCGTGACCACATTGTGCACATTTGGGCAATCACACAACGCGATGATGATGTAAGACATAAGACCCCTTGCTTAGCTATTGAACTGTGTATGTATGGTCATATAGCTGGAGGGGGAGAATTCCAACAGTGATGGTTTGAAAAGCATGAGTCTTCCCAAAACTCAGGCTAAGGTTTAGCTCTTTACTGTGTCAGTATTTGGAGGTAGGGCCACCTGCCTGGAAATATTTGGGGCTTATGAACAGATACATGCTATCTCCTACAGTCCTAGATGAGTTACCATGACAGTAGGTTGTCCTAAAGCAATGCTCCCTTTTGTGTTCTTTCTCTTTATACACAGTGCCTTGCCCTGCTGCTTTTCTGCCATGCAAGGCCTATACCAGAGCCAGATAATCTTACTCAATCTTGGACTTTTGGTCTCCAGAACTGAACCTCTTTTCTTTACAAAGACCTACTCTAAGGCATTCTGCTATACAAACAGAAACCAGACTTAGACAATCATTAAACTTAATTTGTTGACATATTAATTTGTTGACACATTGTTATATACAATGCCTGGATAGATTCCTTAGACTGTTAACAAGGGTTACATCTAGGAAATGACTTGTGGAGAGAAAAAAGTAACAGTGGAATCTGAATTTCTAAGTGTTACCTTCCCATAGATGAGCATGTATAATTTTGTATAATCATTTAAATAAAACAGTTTCCTATGTAATTTTGATGTCTAGTTAGAACTGGAAATACTGGCCATGAGTCATTCTTTGCTTTTTGTTAGAATATTAGAATTATAACCAGAAGAAGGCTTCTTGATGGGGCTGTAGGAAAGTGGGTATTGCATGAAGGTAAGGTTGGATTTTTTTTTCATTATTGCTTTGATGACATAAACATATCTGAGTATTCACCTTATGTAATAAAGTTAAGTTTTTGTCTGCCTCTGAAAACTAGTTATACTTTTATTTTTCATACACTGATTTTTCTATAGACAAAGTACAATGTCTTTGAAAGTATTTTTCCATCAAATAAAAAAATAGTATTATGTTTCTGAGTGTCTCCTGTTTCCATCCACTAAAAAATTCCATTGCTAAAAAAAAAAAAAAAAAAAAAAAGACACTTTTTTCCCTCAAAAACATTTTTAGAGTTCCATGGTAGTCATTTTTACTTTTATAATTTGCCAGAGTGAAGGTGAGGGAAATCATGCTCTATGCACCATCATAATTATACTTTGAGAAAATAGTTTTCAGTAAACAGAGAAATAGAGAGCCAAGTATTTTATTTGTAACCACCATTTTAACTCCTGCCTAGCTCTTTTGTTTTGGGACAAAAAACAACAACAACAACAACAACAACAACAAAAAAACAACCTCAAATTAGCAAACTATGTCATTTGCTGCCATTCACTGTTCATTTTGGTCTCCACATAGATTTTAGCACTTGGATTATGTGGCGTTCCATATTCCTTAAAGCCACACTGAGCTTTGTATGGCAGTGCCCTACATCCTGACCTAAATAGTATGCCATTGTTCTGAGTTAGAGGGGCAGACTTCTTGAAAAGGTTTAAGTGAAAGTTCTCAGTGATGTTGTTTCTGACTTCAATCAGAAGCAGCACCCTACCTGGTGAGCTTCCCCAGGGCTGGAGTGCAGTGTCCTTTGACCTCCTGCTGTCATAAGCCTGTAACTCCATGCTGACTGTCTGCTCTGACACACTCCAGCTACTCTTCATTAACAAGGACACACCTTGGAAAAGCATTCAGGATGCTGGGTCACTTTTTCCATGTTATAAAATCTTACCATGGAGTTATGATGTGCTTGTTGTTTAAGCAATTAAACAAAGCTCCAATGAATAAAAAAAAACAATTCCTTGTTTATCCTCATAAAGGGTAGTTGTAGAAAATGGAAAGAAACAGCTAAAAATATTCAAAAATGAGCTGTGCTTTTCCAAATAACTCATTCGTTTATAAAACATGACTTTCAAAGCAATTTTTATCTTGTTGGCTGGAGTCACAGCTCCTGTTGATAAAGTACTTACCATGTATCCTGAGTTTGATGCCCAGCTCCCGTTTGTCTGTGTGAAAAGCCTGGTGGCTTGTGCCTGTAACCCAGCTCTGGGTAGGCAGGCACAGGAGGTCCCTGGGGGCTCCCAGAGGGCAACCAGCCTAGAGTACCTCAACAGCTCCAGTTCCAATATGAGACCTTGGTTCAAAAGAGGGGGCAGAGTGAGGCTCCTGAGGAACAATAGCTGAAATTGACTTCTGACCTACACACATACACACACACACACACACACACACACACACACACACACACACAGAGAGAGAGAGAGAGAGAGAGAGAGAGAGAGAGAGAATTATTCTTTAAGAGAGATTTTTATTCAGATTCAATTTGTTTCTGTAAGATGGCCAAATGGATTGATTTAAAACTGAACTTGCAGAGTTCTACTTTCATTTTGTTTGTTTGTTTTTTTTGAGACAGGGTTTCTCTGTGTAATCCTGGCTGTCCTGGAACTCACTCTGTAGACCAGGCTGTCCTCAAATCAGAGATCTTCCTCATTTTTTAGAGAGCAGTCAGATTGCCTGGTGAGTGCACAGTAATGCTATACTAGTATTTAGGTAAATCCCCCATTCTGTATAACACCTTGGGGCTTCTGCCTCTACACTCAGCCAGTACCTGGTTCTCCTTTTCTGCTTCATGTCCCAAAGGACATTGTTTGTACTCACATACAGACACACAGAGCTGAAAAAAGCCATGCTGTCCCAGAAGGCAGTTCTCTGCAACTGGGACACATGCATAAGAACTCCAGACAACTAGGGAAATGGGGAGTTTCTTCAGCATTTGCTTATTAGCTGCTATTATTTTGCACAAAGTCATGCCTTTTAAAAATTCCTACTGGTGCATTATTGCCTTTTTCTTTTTAGGCAATTTTCCTACATACTTGATTTTCTTTGAGATAGTGTCTCTCCTTGTATCCTAGATTTCCTTTGTGCTTAATTGATCCTATTTCAACCTGCCAAGTACTGAAATCATAGGTGAATGAGATTGTGTCTTTGTGTGCATATATTGGTGTGGGTGCACATATGTACATGTATTTGCAGAAGGTAGTGGTAGGCATTGAATATCAATTGGCTCTCCACCTGATTTTTTTTTGAGACAGGGTCTCTCACTGAATCTGAACTCATCAATTGGATAGAGTGTTTGGTGACCAAACTTCATGCATCTGTCTGTCTCCACCTCTCAGCACTGGAATTAAAGGCACATACCTCAGGGCCTGGTCTTTTGTAAGAGTGCCAGGCTTCTAAACTCAAGAACTCATGCTTGTTTGGCAAGTACTTTACCCACTAAGCCAAAATTCTCTAGCCCTGCCCTGATTTTTTGGTAGGAAGAAAGGCAAATGATTTTGTAGTTTGGTTTCCTTTCTCTTTCTACACTTTCAAACCCACTTAGACTCATTGAGGAATATGTTAGAAAGACATGAAATCACTTTGTCCAGCCACATAAACTGATGTATTGGTACTAGCATTTACTACTGAGTTAGACTGACAGCTACGGTTCTTCCTTTGCAAAAAATCCTAGATAAAGCTCTTGGGGAATGAGATTTAGGGAAATGCACAACCCTGGGCACCAGCTAGGTTTCCTGTTGGAGTCCAGTGGAATTTTAGCCATCTAGATTAAATTGAAATTCCATCAACACCAGTTAGTGCAGCTGTCAGGATCAACTGAAATCCAGTCCTGATGAAGGACAGAGAATCACAGTTGATCTACCCAGTGCAAATCACAGGTGTGTCAGCCAAATGTGAGGACTTCCTAGGATTCCCAGCAGAAAAAGTCCAAGATGGTCCTAGGAAGAAGGCTGCACATGTTAGGAAGTGCAGTCAGTGGTCAGCAGGAGAAGGCTGCCCCTCAGTAGAGTAGAGCACCCAGGCCCTTTCTTTTCTCTAGAAGGAGTGGAGCCATCACAGCACCCTAGGTACTCAGTTTACCTATGTGGAGAACAGAAGTAGTTTGAGGTGCTGTGTACCTCTTTCCTCCAGTTTGGATAAGACCATGAGATCCACAGCAGTTTCCTCTGAGATCAACAATCTATCATTTGGAGAAGCTCACTAGGATAGAAACAAACAACTCAAATAGCTTCAGGAATTCCCTGAAACTGACTAGATCCACCAGACCTCTCCCTCCTCAAGGGTATATAAGCAATAAAGACTGTAGCGAGTCACTGTCAGACCAGTCTAGCTGCCTAGAAGAATCAGAGATCAGCTGAACTGCCCAGAACAGTGTTCTCAACCTTCCTAATGCTGCAACCCTTTAATGAAGTTCTTCATGTTGTGGTGACCCCCAACCATAAAATTATTTTCATTGCTACTTCATAACTGTAATTTTTCTAGTACTGTGAATCATAATGTAAATACCTGTGTTTTCTGGTGGTCTTAGGAGACTCCTGTGAAAGGTACTTCGATCATCCCAAGGGAGGTGTGACCAACAGATAGAGAAACACTGGCCTCGAAAAAACAAAAACCAGCTGAGATGTTTAGAAGAGGTTCAGACCAATTGAGTTACCTAGGAAAGACATTCTTCATCCTGTTGAGCTTTCTGTTTGTGTGTGCTTTACAGTGTGCTCCAGGTTTCTAGCTTTAGTGAACTGTCATCCATGCTGGAGAAATGCAGCTGCCTTTGAGTCATTTCTATTCCTGTTAACTAACCCCTCACTTATATTCCTGTAAGTAACTCCAGTAAAAAAATCATTGGTTCATCAAGTTGGGCTTTGGTGCCATCATGACTTTGATCTGTTGTCAGTTCCCTATTGACTCTGTGTAGACATTTGTTCATGTCTCCCCAGGAATAGTGTCCGACATCATTGCTGTGTAGAACCAAAGCAGTTGTGATCACACAAAGGAAACTCACAAGATGTGAGCATCATTATTTCCTCTTGCAAGGAGGAAGAGGCTGAGGAGAGCATTTTCAGGGCCCTTTCCCTTCAGAGGTTTTATAATGTGGACAGTGGACTGGGACTGGGGAGCCATTGGGAGTGTAGCTGGCCTTACTAGGACAGTGAGACTTTTTGATGTTGCAACTTTCTTCAGCTATGCATGATATGGGTGTGATTCATCAAGATATCTTCTTGTAAGTTGCCTAAGAGACTTCCTAATGGTTTAACTGCTTTTGATTTACCCATAAGTAACTCCAATAAAACCACTGATTCTCCATGCTTGACTTAGACATAACACTTTGATGTATTGAAAACTTTTCTATCTGGGATAAATATACATTTCTTTTTGGCTCTCTAGGAAAGTTCATGTGACAGATGGGCTATCTAGCAGGTTGGAGGAAATAAAAACTATTTCTACTTCTAAGTATCTGTATAGTGAAGTCTCTTGGTGTATGCTTCTGTAGATAGGGTTGATGAAAGAAAACCCCCAAATGAAAGCCTCCTAATATTAGTAAAACCTCCTAACATTAGTGTGGTTATTTATTAGAGTTAAGACCAGAACATCGTAATGACATGCTAAATTTGACTCTGAACATTTGGCAATTAACTCCCAAACTCAATCAACTATCTAATTGTTGTATGCCTCAAATGTCAGCCATGATACTTTTATTTGAAAATAACAGACTATCATGGGGAAATTTATAGCAGTCAGGCTAAAGTGATGGTGCTTCTGTGAATCTTCAAGTCAGAGGCTCAATTATGTCAGCAAAGATTTTGTCTTTATTGCTTGCCCTCCTCAGAGCCCATGAGCCACCTCCTCCTACCTTCCCTCTAGTCACAAGCTGGCTGCATCAGCTTCAAATATCATGTGATTGCACAAAAATATCCGCAGGCTGAATGGACAGTGAAAAGTGCATTCCTTGTCATGTCCTATTCTTAGAATCATTGGCGTTTTAGATTCAGTCTCCTGTCTCAGGGGCTGACACTCCATTAAGCTATTCCACCAATCTCTACTCAACAGGATGACTGGTGATATTCTACCACATCCACCCCTCCTCACACAAGGACTGAGGAGGACTAACGTCGTTAATAAATGGATTGCTGTAACAAAAGGTTTATGATTTGAAATGAAAGAGGTGCAGTCTGCAGTTAAATAAACACCGTGGCACAGTATAATCTGCTCACACCATTAAGTTTGTCCAAGTGAAAAACCTAGTTTATTTTTTTAAATTTCATTACATTTATTTCTTCATTCATTTATTTATGTGGGGCAGTGCACGTCATAATGTGTGAAAGAACTGGTCTCTCTCTCTACCATGTGGGAATAGGGGGGGTCAAACTCAGGCTGTTCAGCTTGTTTGCAAGCTTTACCTGCTGAGACATCTCTCCAGCCCCCAAACCTAGTTTAACAAAAGGAATAGAATCATGGCAAGTTAAAAGGGATGAGCATTATCCTTCTAAAATACACAACTGCAACTGATTCAATGATGTTTTGAGAAAAGATTTCTCAATTAAGAATGACGTTTATTCATTACCTTAGTACTCTTGGGGAGGAAGCATGAATAAGCCATGGAAATGTGTGAAAACCACCACTGAATGTCAGGGACTATGACTCGGAAGTACAGAGTCTTCAACTCTTTAGTGAATGACACTGAGAAGATCACATAGATGTGGCTCAGAAAGACCTGATGTGCTTTCAAGACACATTTCCTCAGAATCTGGTAACTCCTAAGGTCATTTTTTTTTCTTTTGGGAGATAATTCATATAGTTTTCCCAAAATTCTAAAAATAGAATAATTGTAGAAAAAGCAGTAAGTTGATCACTTTGTCCAAAGCAACACAATTTTCATAAACTTACTTTTATAAAATCTTTGGGAAATCCTGAAGCTTCTAATAGTTTCAATGGTTTGCATATATTGGACAAAATGAAAATGAATTGATTTCTGTTGATCTTGGAGTTTCATGTATCATAGCCTGCAGCACAGCTTAGAGTAAGCATTGGTGAAACCAAGATTGTCAATCACAGGGGCCTATATCCTTCAAAGGAAGGAAATGAATGACACCTGGTCACTTGGAATGCCACAGTGAAAAATGGTCAAACCACCTGGTGATTCTATTAGAAGGCAGCTTCTACCTGAATCTTTCCAATATACTGAGCTTTGTTTAGGCCCCAATCCTTATGAAAGAGACCCCATGTACGTTGTATCCTTCACCAATAGAATCTATCCTTATGCTTATCACTGATCCTTCCTCTAGGCCTAACTCTGAGCTCTGTTCATCAGTCAATAGAACTCATTCTTATTGCCAAGGTCACAGGTGCTTTGCTACTTTGCTAGGGGGTTTCTACATAGTATGCCTAAAACTTTGCTGTGATAATTGTCATGTGGAAACCCCTTCCTAAAGTTTTACTGTGCTTAAATGTGTAAGAAGAATAAGCTCTGAGTCAGACTCTGGAAGTCTGACCCAGTACCTGCAAAGATGGTACTGACTCTAGTCTTTGCTTCCCATTCACCATCAGGTGAACTGCTTTGCTCTACCAAGTGCTTTTCTTTCATAATACTCTGTCTCCCATGGCCCAGAAACAATGAAGCCCGATGAACATGGGCTGAAACCTCTGGAACTCAGAACAAAATAGACTTCATTCCTTCAAGCTGTTTCTCTTGTGTGTTTTGTCACATCCATAGACACACAAGGCAAGCATTGGGTTGTTTTGAGCTAAAGGTATTTAAAAAATTAAGTGTGAGAAGTTCACTCTCACTTTACCTCTTTCTTCTTGAGAGCTAGAGATAAAACTCTCTCAAGGCATATGCTCTCTCCAAACTAGGAAGAAGTAACATACTTATTAAGGTTGGAAAGTTAAACCCTGTGAAGACAAGCTTTGCCTTGCTAGTCACTTATCCACTGAACTAACTCTCTCTGTTCCTCTTTATGTTTTCACAATTTATGACTGCATGTAATTGAGGATAAGCATTTGACTATGCTTCTTTGCATCTTCATTTTCTATGAGGCCCATAAAACTTAAATTACATACATTTGCATGATTGTGTCCTGTTAATGTACTTTCTCTCAGCTTAATTCTCAAGCCAATCCCCCAACTCCAAGACAGAGGTAAATTTTCTCTCCTTCCCTTAGCCCCCTATCTTGTCTGATGAAGGTATAAAAACTGCCATAGGATCTTGAAATATATTACTATAGATTTACTCTTGAGTGACCTACATTCAAGAAAAGATACTGTCACCAGAAATCAGGATATTTATGTTCCTTTTTCCATAGTGGCAATTAATTTCCCCTTTAGTCCAGTGCTGATTCTCATTAAAAGAACAATGGTATATCTGGCACATGATGGCTATGGTAATTGGTTTTGAGTGTGAACTTGAAGGGATTTGAAACCACCTAGCAAACACATCTCTGGGAGTATCCATGAATGAGTTTTCAATGAAGTTTAACTGAGGAGGAAATAGCTGCTTAGAATGTAGATGGCACCATTCTATGTGATCCCAGAATGAAAAGAAAAAAGCAGAAGGTGAGCCATGCACAAGTGCCATCTCTCCTCTCCTTTCTGAGTCCAGCTAGGACATGACTAGCTGCCTTGTGCTCCAGCCTCATTGACCTTTCATCATGATGAACTGTACCCCATTTTTAATTTGGGGGCAAAATAATAGTTTTTCCTTGAAGTTGCTTCTGTTGGGTATTTGGTCACATCAAGGAGAGAAGTAACTAATACAATGTGGGTTAGATAATCTTCCATAGGAAAGGAAAGGACTAACAACTGTATTTCATCGGTGGGGGAGTGTCAAATGAGAAAAGCAAACACACACATCTTGCATAATAGGCTCCAGAAAAAGCAGCTCCCATACACAACTTCCACAAAATAAAACTGAAACTACTAGTAAGTACAGGAGACAGGGGTCTGTCTGACTTCCAGTCCTATTCCTGACACCAAGTAAATGATCTTAAGAAATTACTTTTTTTGTTGTATCTCAAGTTCCTCTCATAAAATAAAAAGCATTGGAACAGAAACTCTCCCATGGCCTTTAGTACTAAAGCTTTATTTAAGTTTTATTCTCTTAGAAGCCTTTAGCACTAAACCTTATTATGTGCCTTGCTACCCACAACTAGGTTTTAAGTATCTTTCAGCTGTATTAATTAAAAATGATATGCTAATTCATGTGCTTCTTGCTATGCCCTGAAGTATGTCCCATGTGAAATTCCGATGGTGAAGCCCTACCTCCCTCCACTGTGGCTATATTTGGATAATTCATGTTTTATGAGAATATGAAATTTTTCTTGATCTAATACCATTAGTATATTCATAAGGGACACCAGAGAGCTCATTCTTTGCCATGTGAGGACACATTGAGAAGGTGGCTGTCTACAAGACAGTCTCCATTAGAAATTGAATTGACTGACACCTTGATCATGGACTTTCAGTCTTCAAAACTTCAAGGAATAAGTTTCTATTATTTAATCTACATAGTCTATTTTTTTAAAATAAGATATTCTTAATTATTAGAAGGGTATGTCTATGGTAGTGGGTGAAGAAAAGAGTAGCATGTGGCATTCTGTCTTGGGGTTCACACAGAACAACAGGCTTCTAATTAAAAGAATAGTATCCATGCAATGTGTGTGGTGCTTCCTTCTCCCTGCCGTTCATCTTCTGTATACATCACACATCATGTATTTTTCCAGCTTGTATAGGAGTCCAGATTCATGTAACTACAGCCACTTTATTGTAACTTCATTTGTTTCCACCAGGTGATCCTGGGACTCCAAACTTAGTAGGATAAACATGGCCATTAAGACAGTCAGCAGATCATTTTGTGCCATGCCTGGACTATTTCTTAACTGACATGTTAAGAATGTTTGAGAAAGCCATGTCCATTCTTGTTGCCATTGCACACCTTTGTTTAGCTTGGCATACAAACTCCTTATTTCTGCGTTAGGCATGAGCATTCTTTTGTTTGCTGCCACCCAAGTGGTGCTCCTACCCATAAATCCATAATTACTGACATTTTGTGCAATCTTAGGAGTCTGTCCCTCTGTACTTTCTATTTTGGTGACTCATTCTCATTCACTGCATTTTTCTACTACATCTTGGTTCCTGGGCCAAACCTAAAGTAAATTTAAAAACACCTAGTCTCCCTTCTTACTGGAACATACATTGCTTCCTTCATTTGTTCTTCCTTTCTACCAGATATTGGGCATAAGGGTTGGCAAAGAGGATTCAGCCAAAGGTTTCTGGAATGAGCTCATTTCATGAGTTAAAAATAACCTAGGTTTACTAGAACATCTGGAGACTTGACAGAGATTAGGTTCATGGCTGAGGGGGAAATTGGACTCAGGGATGAAATTGCCTTGTGAGTTTGAGATAAAGGAGACCTAATGGAAAGAAAGAGTTCTGGTGTAATGGTCTGAGGTGCACACTCAACACAGCCCCAGACAGAGATGAGTGGAGCCTCCTGGGCTCTAAGAATGGCAGATGGAAAGCCAGGAGTTACTGTAATTGCCACACAGCTGCAGCTTCACTAGCTTTGGATGACAGCATCCTAGCAGGCTGTGGTTCTCACAGTGTGGACGCTGTCCCCTTGGTACTATAGAGAAATAAAACTCTAAGGAAAACTAGATCTCAGATGCCTCAATGGGAAGAATGATACTGTCACTTACTAATGTGTGATCACAGACTTTGGCTTTTTAATTCTCTTGTATAAGTAGGAGTTAATAACAGACATCACAGAGATTAAATGAAAGATTAAAAGATTTCTTTGCAATGTGTATTTACTGTAAGCCATAGCTATTATGAAAAAATAAATAATTTTAAAATGACTTTTTAAAATGTGGTGCTAGGGATCAAGCCCAGGGACTTACACATAAGCTAGAAAAGTGCTCTGTCACCAAGGCATTCCTCTAGCCTTCAAAATGATTACTTTTATGAATTTAGTAATCACTCCATAATCTTAACATACTGGTTCTTCATCACTGAATTGTATATATTTTATCTACACATTTTTCATTAATAGTTAGCCAAGCTGAACAAACTGGCCATTAAAATATGAAACACTGATTCTAACTGCAAAAGAAGTATAATAAGCCCTCATCTGTGAGTTTTGCATTCCTATGTTCAAGTGAAGCATTTATTTATTTATTTATTTATTTATTCATTTAGTATTCTTTTAATAAAAACTCAGTAGTCTATCAGAGTAAAAACTTTATTCCTCAGAGAAGCGGCCAGGGACCTTCTCCCTCTCTCCTTCTGTGATCCAAAAAGTGTCAAGACCCTCTCTAAGCCCTGCCTTATTATTTCCTGTGTCTGTCTGTCCTCAGTCCTTCAAAACCTCTATGGTTAATTTTGGTCAGCTAGTAGCTATCTCTGCCTTCTGATTCAAAATAAACTTTATTGTCAGTCTCAGGAGCATCAACATATCACACAACATTTCCTTTTTTTTCAAGACAGGGTTTCTCTGTGTAGCTTTGCACCTTTCCTGGAACTCACTCTGTAGACTAGGCTGGACTCAAATTCACACAGATCCACCTGGCTCTGCCTCCCTAGTGCTGGGAGTAAAGGCATGCACCACCACTGCCTGGCAACATTTCCCTCTTTTTGTCTAAATAAAAAGGAAAGGTTTTTAACTCTGACACAGGAAAACTATATACAATAAGAACAATCATCAGGTAAGAATACATTCACAATGTCTAGTCCATTTGAATTTGGCAAATTTAGAGAAAATACTCCATTATCTATTGGATGAGTTCAAAGTTTTGTACCTAATTCACTAATTACCAACCAAAAACTATCCTTTATGTCTTTCAACATTATACATTTTACGCCTCTTTTGTGAGTTTCTTTTCTGAATTTGATAACAAGGAAAACTATAACTATGTAGTCTTCAACTCCATCAGAGACCTGAGAAGGATATATTACTTGAGTAAACAGGAAGTGTGGAGCAAACAACTTCTGTAACTATAGAAATGACAGAAATAGTTGACTGCCTTGACAGTCACCCAAGGTTCCTCTACAATGTTTGGGCATCCATCTTCGGCCTACAGGCCTCGAATACCTGACAGACTTTTCTGTAAAGCAGGAATTTTGATGGACTATCCTGCCTTGTCTTGGCAAAGTTCGGCAGTATCTTTCTTTTGTATCCTGCTTGTCCAATTTGGACAGCATATTGTCAGCAGCTGAGGCAAGGGCAGTTTCTTGCCCAGTGGCTAACTTTTGCCACAGAGAAAGACAGCTCCATATGGAGTTTCTTTGATACCTGTCATTTTCTCTGAAGTATACTGGTACTGCCAGGAGCAGGTATGTTTCATTGTCATGAAAAGCTTTATGTTATTAAAACATCTTAAATGCTATATTCTGTAGATCTCTGATGTGTTTTAAGACCACCTGTCTATCTAAAATATATCTTTGTTTGATCTAGAAAACATACCCAAAATGACCACAAATTTGACTGTAATAGGTGACTAACTACTAACCTGCATTTCTTTATTATCCTAAATAGTTTATAATCATAACTTTCAAGGACTAGGAATTTGCATTACATTGTTAAAGGAGCTGCATAGGTATAAATTCTTTAAATAAGAGTAGAAATGTATGTACAGTATGTTCTAACAAAAATAACCTTTAATTTGTATCAATATACAAAAATACCTTAAATAAGAGTAGAAACATATATCTAGTATAACAAAAATAACAAAAAAATTTGTATCAATACTAATATAAAATATTTAAGACTAGGAGTTGCTTTTTTAGTTTAAAAGTAGATTCAATAATCTACCCTTTTATCCTATCATTTCTATAACCCACTTTTTCTTTTCAGAATGAATCTAATCTCCATTGTTCAGCTATTTTCTTGATCATTACCAATAACAACTTGTAACCAACCCCCTTAAATGATGACAAATATTAATAACCTATTGAATGACCAAAAACCACTCACCCCACCTCTTGGGAATGTGGGTGTCATATTTTCTAGATTGCTTCTTGTTGTCTGGGGGGTGATGACATTTCTTGGGGACCCTGAGAAAATTGAGATAATTATCAAGTCCTGGAAGAGCTGGCTGTATCATTTGTTGCCAATCTCCGTGTGATGGGAAAGTGCAGGGCTTATCTGAAGTCTGGGTTGGAGTAGTTCATGAGTCTGGACCAAATTAGCTAGCCACCTTGAAACTGTCCTGAGCAGTTTTCAGTCCAAAGATGATCTTTGGGTGATGTTTGTCAGTTTAGTGGGGTTACCACAATCCAGGTGGAATCACTGTTGTGGGGCCCCCATCATTCTTTTGGAGACTTCAAAAGTTGCTGTTATGAATGGTTACGGTTCACTGAAGAAAACTTAAACGTTTTAAATGTCAAATGTAGCAGATATCAGAGAGGTTAAGGACCACAGTTTGTTATATACATCCAGAATACACAAACTTAAAATTCCTAGTTACCTGACTGAGACTCAAGACCGAAATAACATACAGGAAACTAGATGAGGCCTATTTATAGAATTAGTTAGTACTCTATATGACCATTAATATCACAACAGAAAGTTTAAATATATATATATAAAATGTGTGTGTATAAACTTTATAAATTTTGAGATAATATTAATAGCTTAAAAAAGTTTTAAAGAATCAAAATAAAAAAGAGGATTATGATGCTAGTGGCAACATAATAATAATTTTGTTTCGGATTTTTTTGTCTTTTTCCGTCCCATACCAGGTGGCTCTTTCTAACATGAGACAGAGAAAAATCTACTTGTGTTTAAAGAGGGAGAGAGCCACACTCTAACTCCAAAGCCAGCTTTAATTTTTAATTGAACTGAGACTACAAAAAGACCATTTGCCTTATATGTCTGCAGAGAAAAGCAGAAAGAAACATTTGGGAAGATTTATGAAATCTTATCCTGTTGGAAATGTGCTATCCTATTAGGCCAATTCATTCCTTTTCTTGGGACATTTTTTTCCCAATGATTCTCCCTTCATTTTTTTTTTTGTTTGTTTGTTTTGTTTTTTTGAGACAGGGTTTTTCTGTGTAGTTTTGGTACCTGTCTTAGATCTCTCTCTGTAGACCAGGCTGGCCTTGAACTCACAGAGATCCGCCTGTTTCTGCCTCCCCAGTGCTGGGATTAAAGGTGTGTGCCACCACTGCTCTGCCGGTTCTCCCTTCTTAAGATGTTTCATTTGTCCTGTGGTCTTCAGATTCTTTAGTTGGATGCTTTTATTCTCCTGGAAAGACAGAAACCAGACCCTGCCCCAACTTTGGGGGGCTTTCCTTTTTGGCAGGTTATAGCTGATCAAGTTAGTTTAGATTGAATGGCCATGTTATTTGATGAACTATCACCTCTTCTAATCAAGAGGTCTCTCTGATTTGAATCTAATCTTTATCAATTTCATAGGCATCCATAGTTTTTCTTCTCCTGTGGAAACAAAAAGGAAAACCTTTTCCACATTGTAACACATATCCTAGTTTCCATTCTGAGGTCAACACATCTTTGAAATATACAGGCTGATTCAATTCAACAGTTTTTTTTTTTTCTATTAGCTAATGCCTCTCCACAGCAGTCATTCCTTTCTCATTTGCATTTTAAAAATTAAAGTTAATATAGCATTGTACAATCTGTCTCTGGGGGTCTTTATTACCCATTTCTGTTTATTAAATATATCTTTTAAAGTGCATTTAGAAATTTCTATAACTGCTTGCCCTGTAGGATTGTGCGGTATACCTGTAATATGCTTTATGTTGTAATATGCAAAAAAACTGTTTCATTACTAGAGATATATGCTAGAGAATTGTCAGTCTTAATTTGTATTAGTCACATAATGGCCATAACTGGTGGTCGTTATTGTATGGTAATTGGATAAACTAAGGTTGGTTTTCTAATAACCTTGAGTTGCTCCTCTTCAGTTTCATGTTGTGAAGGTGTAGTAGCTTCTGCTCTAAACTCCTTTGTCCATGTATAATATTTTTTCTTAGTTCCATTAATATGTCTTTCTAAGGATTGTTTTTTATCAGTCATTTTTTTGTATTTGGCATTGATATCAAACAACTTTTTCAGGATAAAACATGAATTACCAAACTGGTAATGATTATACTTGACGTTATGTAAATCCTAGCTGACTATCCCCTCATTTAATTGTTCCATTTTAAATCCATCCATTGTGGAAAGATACATAGACCTAACTCCCTACATCATAGCATTGTTTCCCATTTTTAACATGGGAAAACCTTTTCTTATTAAAAACAAACAAACAAACAAACAAACAAACAAAAAACTAGACTCAGGCCAGTTCAACTCCCCACCTGCTGCTGTCCTTGGTAGTCAGACTTCAATCCTGGCATTTTCAACATTCTGGGGTCTCCATTGAAACTGAAGAGATACCTTAATCAATAGCCTATTCTGCGTCTCTTCAAGAACTCTACTCCTGCCATGTGTGGTGGCACACACCTTTAGTCCCAGCACTTGAGAGGGAGGGGTGGATCTCTGTGAGGCCAGCATGGTCTACAAAGAGAGTTCCAGGACAGCCAGAGCTTTTACATAGAGAAAACTTGATGCAAAATGAAACAAAAAAGAACTTTATCCCTGCCACATAGTGCCAAGCCCCAACTTCTCTCTTTGACCCCTTCAGTTCTAGAGCATCCCTGTCACCAAAACTAGTATACCTTGCCAAGTTTGGCAGTGAGATTTTTCTGGGGATTATTTCCCTAGGGTTGGCACAAAAATAAAATTACCATATGGTCAAGCTCTACTATTTCTGGAAATATACCCCAAAGAATCTAGGTCAGTGTACTATAGAGACACCTGCACATCTATGGTTATCATGACACTATTCACAACAGCCAAATTAGGCAACTAGCTTAGTTATCTGTCACTAGATGAATGAATGAAGAAAATATAGTACATGTATGCAATAGACTTTCAAGAATAAAATTATTACATTTGCATGAAAATAAATAGAACTAGAAATTATTATGTTAAATGAAATAAGCCAGACTAAGCTCAGAAAGAAAAAATTGCATATTTTCTCCCATATGAGGAATCTAGATTCAAATATATATGAGAAACAGCAAGAACTAGAGATAGCAACCTGGGAATGGGAAGAGAGAAAAACATGCAATTATAAAGTGAATTGGATATAAGGTGACAGGGAATAAGACATAAGAGCAGAATGGGGGACTATTTGGAGGAAGAAACAAACAAGATCTGCAGGCAGGGAAAGAAGGACAGATAAGGATAATGAGGAAAGATAAATACAAAGTACAATGCCATAAATGTTTGAAAATGTTATAATGAAACCCACTACTGAGCCTACTATCTAAAAATTTTGATAAAATGTTATAATGGATTGTTTTATAAATGCAATTATTATTGAAAACATATAAAAGAGTTGAAATGTGGACATGCCAACATACAACAAAATATTTTATAATAAATCCTTTGCTTAGTTACTTTTCTATTGCCATGACTAAACACCCATGGCCAAGGCAACATAAAGAAAAGAGCACCACCCCCCAAACAAGAAAAGAACATTTTAGCCGGGTCATGGTGGTGCACGCCTTTAATCCCAGCACTTGGGAGGCAGAGGCAGGCGGATCTCTGTGAGTTTGAGGCCAGTCTGGTCTACAAAGCAAGTTCCAGGAAAGGTGCAAAGCTACACAACAAAACCCTGTCTCGAAAAAAACAAACAAATAAAAAACAAAAAACAAAACAAAAAAGAAAAAAGAAAAGAAAAGAACATTTCATAGGGGCTTACAGTTTAAGAGTTCCTGACTGCCATGGTAGGGAGCATGGCAGCAGGCAGGAAGACATGGTGCAGGAGCAGTAGCTGAGAGCTTGTATCTGATCCACAAGCATGAGTCAGAGAGAGAGAGACAGAGACAGAGACAGAGAGAGGCAATTGTAATGACATGAGAAATTCGAAGATAAAAGTCCACCGCTAGTGACACACCTCCTCCAAAAGGCCACACCTCTTGATTTTCCCCAACAGTTCCACTAACTGGAGACCAAGCATTCAAATATATTCATCTGCGGGGTCGTTCTCATTTAAACCACCGTAGTCCTCCTGCATGAGTCAGACTTTTTGTCACTGAAAAGAAAAAAAAAATGGACAAACACCTCAGGTAGGGTTTACTTGGGATCATGGTTTCTCAGGTTTCAGTTAGTAGTTAACTGATTCTATTTTTCTCAACTTTTAGTCCACTGGGTCTGAGGCAAAGCTTAACCTCATGGCAGAGGAAGTATGTAGACGAGGAGGACGCCCACTACATAGAAACATAGTAGAACTACAGGAATAGAGCAGATAGAATGGAAGGGACCAGATCATGCCCTTGACCTACTTATAGTAAGGCATCAGCTCTGGAAATTTCCACTACTTCCTCAAATGGTGCTACCAGCTGGAGACACACCACTCAAGGTCGGAGACTATGGGGGACATTTCTCATTCAAAGTATAATGCCTCCACTATTTCACATCACTATTAAAGTTATATTCCAAGCTGGGATTGTTGCTTAGTGGTAGAACACTTGTATGCATGAGGTCTTGAGTTTGATTTACAGCAATGCAACAAAACACACACACACACACACACACACACACACACACACACACACTCGAACATAAAACTGCATTCTTAGTGACTGTAGTTTATTAATAGATTTTTCATTCCATGTGAAAAGAATTCTTATGTATTTTTCTATTATCACTTAGACAATTTTTATTTTATTTATTTACTTATTTATTTATTTATTACTTATTCGTGTGTGTGTGTGTGTGTGGGGGGTATATTATGATGTTCACACAGGCCAGAAAGAAGTCAGTTAAAGATGGTTCTGAGCTACCATGTAGGCACTCAGAAAGAACCAGGATCCTCTGCAAGAGCAGCAAGTGATCTTAACCCACTCAGCCACTTCTCTAGTCCCACTTTGATAATATTTTGTAACAACTTGGGATAGATAATTAGTTGTTCTTTGTAGATTATCCTATGATAATTTTACTTTGCTTTTTAAAATATGATATAAATCTCATTAAAATTAAAACAAGTGAGGCATTACCTCAATGAATAGTAGGTATTTGCTCAATTCTGTGTTCTCATTAGTTAGCATGATGCATGAACTTTTATGCTTATACTATACTACACATCATAGTCTACTGGGCTTCATTAACATTATGTGTTTCTGATGAAATATTACAACTTCAATCTTGTCTTGAATTTCTACTTATATGAAAAATTCAAGCTATATATCTGATTAAGGAGACTGGTATAATTTCCTTGGTATTTAAACTTAGAAATGATTAACTAGAAGATGAATAATCATATCTTGAATGGAGCTCACTGTCAGTCACAGGTCAGTATTTCAGCGTGGAAAAGAATAAAGAATTTATAGGTAAATTGTATTTCCTACGGGATAGAGATAAAAATCCATACAGTAATGGAGAGTCATCTTTAATAGATTTGTGGAGGGATAGGGGTAGTTAACAGAACCATTAATACCACCTAGCAGGAACCATTACACAAACTTCACTGAAGTCTAACCATAAACAATTTTAAGATTAACCATATGCAAATTTGGAGAATAAAGCATTGGCCATTAGCTGGATATTCAGAACAGGTTCTTGATTTAGGAGAAGAGGCACCTTATCCCTTTTAGGGGCACTTTTTAGATATCACCTAAAATTGATTTTTTTTTTTTTACTGCACTTGGAAATAAAACTGTGGCCATCAAGACTTTAATTCCAATTGGAACTTTATGTCAGTGAAGAATTTTCAGCTACTATTCAGAAAAAACTTACTCAAATTTTTTTTATTTCAAATTTTATTTTTTATATGGATATTTGTGTTTTAATTTTACATAACAGCCATGGATTCCCCTGTTCTCCCCCCCGGCCCCACCTTCCCCCCCATGCCCGCATTCCCATCTCCTCCAGGGCAAAGACTCCCCTGGGGATTCAGCTCAACCTGGTAGATTCAGTACAGGTAAGTCCAGACTCCCTCCTTCCAGGCCCAAGGTTCCAAACAGCCAGCTCATGCACTAAGGACAGGTCCTGATCCCACTGCCTGGATGTCTCCCAAACAGTTCAAGCTATTCAATTGTCTCACATGTCCAGAAGGCCTGATCCAGTTGGGGGCTCCACAGCCTTTGGTGCATAATTCATGTGCTTCCATTCAATTGGCTATTTGTCCCTGTGCTTTTTCCAATCTTGGTCTCAACAATTTTCACTCATACAATCCCTTCTCTTTCTCGCCAATTGGACACCTGGAGCTCCATCTGGGGCCTGGCTGAGGATCTCTGCATCCACTTCCATCAGTTATTGGATGAGAGTTCTAGTACTACAGTTAGGGTGTTTGGCCATCCCATCACCAGACTATGTCAGTTCAGGCTTTCTCTCGATCATTGCCAGTAGTCTACAGTGGAGGTATCATTGCAGATTTCTGGGGGCCTCTCTAGCATTTTGCTTCTTTCTGTTCTCATGTGGTCTTCATTTATCATGGTCTGTTATTCCTTGTTCTCCCTTTCTGTTCTTGATCCAGCTGGGATCTCCTGCTCACCTAAGCTCTCTTTCCCTCAAACCTTGCCCTTTATTACTCCCACTCTCATCCAGGTTGTTTATGTAGATCTCATCCATTTCTCTGTCATTGGGCGATCCCTGTGTCTTTCTTAGGGTCCTGTTTTCTAGGTAGCCTCCCTGGAGTTGTGAGTAGCAGTCTAGTCATCTTTGTTTTACATCTAGTATCCTACTATGAGTGAGTACATACCATGTTTGTCTTTATGAGTCTGGGTTACCTCACTCAGGATGATTTTTTTCTACATCCATCCATTTGCCTGCAAACCTCATGATGCCATTGTTTTTCTCTGCTGAGTAGTACTCCATTGCGTATATGTACCACATTTTCTTTATCCATTCTTCAGTTGAAGGGCACTTAGGTTGTTTCCAGGTTCTGGGTATTACAAACAATGCTGATAAGAACATAGCTGAGCAAGTGCCCTGATGGTATGATTGAACATTCCTTGGGTATATGCCCAAGAGTGGTATAGCTGGGTTTTGGAGGAGATGGATTCCCAATTTTCTGAGGAAGCGCCATATTGATTTCCAAAGTGGCTGTACAAGCTTGCATTCCCACCAGCAGTGGAGGAGAGTTCCCCTTGCTCTACGTCCTCTCCAGCATAAGCTGTCTTAAAGTCTTACTCAAATTTTGTAGCTGTGTTTGATAGGCAGTTGTGCCAGTGGCTGAGACCTTTGTATTAGTGTTAGTGATGTGGGGGCCAGGTATCTCTGAACCCCATTTCTGCTTTACCATGTTGGTCCTGTCTTTAGGAAGGTTTGAGTGGAGGCCTCAAGGAAGAAAGGAGTTCTCCTGAGGACTCACCTGCTCCTCTTGCTGTGAACATTACCTGAGCAATACTTCACTTAAGCAACAGTAAACAATGCACAGAGAAAATTAAATACCATTTTCTCATCCCAGAATAGACTCAATCCACCTTCACACAGTAGACAGTAGCCTCAGCCAACCCTCAGAAGTCCATATTCTGGCCCTACTGGAAAAGTACCCTTCTCAGAGGCTGGGCTTCAACTCCACAGGGGCCCTCCTCCATGCTTCACTTTAGCTTACAAAGAGGATGGATAGTCTACTCTCCACTGCTATTATATTTTTGGTGTTTGGTGTTCTCCTTTTAAAATCTTTTCTGTGCTTCTAAATGTAGCTGATAGTTTTTAGACCTTCATATTAAATTTTCTCTAAAAATAACTGATGGAGTTCTATCCTTAACCATAACAGTCATAATAGAAGGAAAAGGATCAAAATGACTCAATTATGAGTCACTCAAATAGTAGAGCTAGAACTTTAAAAATAATCATATTTGCTTAGAGTGCTATATGGCTGTAATTGGCCAGGCTTGGCAGCATACAGCTGTGATCTCAGCATGCAAGAGGATGAGTCAGGAGGACTGCTGTAAACTTAAGGATAATCTCCAGCTTGAGCTGCATCCAGAGATCCCATCTCAAAACACCAAATCAAACAACAAACAAAACATATTTGATAAAGAGAGAGAGGTCATGGGAAAATTCTCTCAAAATTGGCTGGACCCACATTTTCTCTATCCTAATATGAGCCTCAGATTCTTACTACTATCCCATTAATCTGTACTGGTTACTTTCTTATGGCGGCACCGTATTTTCCTGATTATTATTGCTTAATAGTAAATTGTGAAACTGTAAAGTATGTATCATCCAAATTTATTCCTTTTCAAATAATATTTGGGCTGGTATGATTCTCTGGCATTTCATATAAACCCTAAGATCATTTTTCATTTGTCTCTGAAGAAAGGGTTACTGTAATTTTGTAGATATTACTTTGAATACGCAGATCAATTTGGGAGTATTCCTATCTTAATTATATAAAGTTTTCCAATCTATGACACAAAATATCAAGATGCCATTTAGGTCTTTCAAATTTCTTGCAATGAAACTTTATACTTTCAAATATGAAACTGTTAGAGTTATTTTGTGAAGTTTTGTAGTAGGACAGGCCCATAGGGTTGAGGAAATTGGCTCAGACCAGTAGCCAAGGCATGCACATAATGTACTCCTTAACAGCCAACCTGGAGTCTGCCTGAGGGCCTAGCAACAGTTGCTGTTAGAGTTCCTGACTGTGCACAGCCAATGAGGGGTGACCACACTGCCTGGGCACTGGAAGCAGGGTATATAAGGCCTTCTCTGTTATTGAATATGAGTTTGTTATTTGCTGTCAATGGACTCCTGGTGTCTGTGTTGTTGACATCACGACTTCTCACCCCCTCCCCCGAGGGAGGCATTAGAATCGAAGCAACAAACTTTTATTCTCAAATATTTTAGTTTTTGCCATAATAAATAATAACTCAGATTACTATGCAACTCTTAAAATAATTCTATAGGACACGTAGCATAATGTTGAAATTTATTACTGAAGCGAACTATAATAACACAGATAGTTTTGATGTAAAAATAGGGATACCATTGCATTATGAAACTAGGATAGTAGAAATGAATAAACACTGAAAAGAAGTCAAAAGGATTTTCCATTTTCCTACCTTTAAAAATTTCGACACTTTTTATGACAATGATTATTTTAATGTCAATGATAGTGAAAAGTCAATGTAGATGAATCGCTAAACAGTCTTATTGATTAAAAAAAAACAGGGGAGCCAGGTATTGGGGTGAATTCTGAAAGATCAGAGAAGCAGAACAAGCCACAGCTAACTTCATCTCATCAACTTCTCAGCTGATCCTGTTTCCTCAATCTGGAAGCTTCTGAGTCCTCATCTGAATAGATCTCAGCTGAACTGCTGCTAAAAGCCTAAAAGCTTAAAAGCCTCTAGTTCCTGGTCCTCATGCCTTATATACTTTTCTGCTTCTTGCCATCACTTCCTGGGACTAAAGGCGTGTGTCTTTCCCAAGTAAGACATGAGATCTCAAGACCTGAAATTAAAGGTGTATGCCACCATGTCTGGCTCTGTTTCCAGTGTGGCCTTGAAATCACAGAGCTCTGGATAGATCTCTGCCTTCCAAGTGATAAGATTAAAGGTGTGTGTGCCACCATTTTCTGGCCTCTATGTCTATCTAGTGGCTGTGCTGTTCTCTGACCCTAGATAAGTTTATTAGGGTGTACAATATATTGGTAAACACAACATCACCATAAAAGTCCAAAGACTTTACTTACAAAAATTCAATGACTTTGCTTTATTTGGTCATTAAAATAATCACAGTGTACAGGCACTTTTTGCCAAACCTGATGACCTCAGTTCAATCTCCCCTCCATGAACCTGCCTAGTGGAAGAGAACCATTTCCTACATGTTGCCCTTTCACTTCCACACATGTGCTGGCATGATTAGTGCATGCCACAGACACACAGATACATACACGTACACACTCACATATAAATGTAAATTTAAAAAAAACATCTAAAATGGTCAGATGAGATTGTGACGTCTCATTGATAGTTTATTGTATGTCTGTTTTATGAAACTAGAAGTAAAGCTGTTGTAGTGAGATCAGCTTTGATGTGTTAACCTCATAAGAATCTTGCTGTTTCTAGTGCTAATCAGCTCATGCAATATCCATGTATATAATGCTACTTTTATTTTTGTCCATATAAATCTTTAGTTTTTTTAATTCCCAGTGAAATTAATTCATGCTATACATTACTACGGATATAGCTCAACAGTATGTGATTGCTTAAATATATCAGCAGGAGTATCTGGGAAGATGGTTCAGTGAGTAAATGCTGGCTGTATAACCAACCTTGACCACCTGAGTTTGGATCCCCAGTACTCACATAAGGTGTTGGACACTACAGTGAATAGCTATAATGCCAGTGTTGAGGAAGTGGAGACAGGAGGGTGCCTGGAGCTAGCCGGCCAGTTAGCCTAGCTAATTGATGAGCTTCACAGTAAGTGAGAGATGCTGTCTCTATGAAGAAAGATATCTGGCATGCATCTGTGACCTCCACAGCTCGTGCACATACATGTACCTTCATGGACATGCACACATGCAAACAAAACATATTGGCAGAAAACTGCATATCTGACATCATATGAAATGATTTTTATCTTTCATGGGGTAGATAATCCAATTCTGACTTCCACATAAAGATCCTGTCAGAACAATCTGTTATACCTAATGCTGTCCAGCTTTGCTTCCAGTGGCCTGAAGCTTCTCTCTCCCCACCAAGTAAACCTGGATCCTTAAGCCCAGAAACAATTCCGGATGAGTTGGAGTGAATCAAAGTTAGTAAATTTATAAAGCATGTATAGGGGATAGTACACACTTAAGAGTTAAGTGTTTATGCACAGAGAGAAGCTTAAAAACATTATACACTCAAGATATGGAAATAGGTTTCTCAGGAGAGTCACACTTGTTGGTTTTTTTTTTTTTTTACATTGAAATGTGTGTGTGTGTGTGTGTGTGTGTGTGTGTGTGTGTGTGTGTGTGTAATTGTGGTTTTTAAAAATTACATTGTTCAAAGACTGTAACTTACAATAGAGTTTTAAAACTAAGCAAAATTTAAAAATTAAGTAAATATATAAGTGGGTCTCCTTGTTTCTCTTATCTAAAAAGATTTTGCTTTGTATATGAAATCTATGTGTACTATTTATATTTAGGGACAAGAGAGAAGTGCTGATAGGTTAAACACTCTGGCCCTAAGTAAACACAGTTTTTGAGACCTAGCTTTGCCACACTGTTACGGAATAATTCTCTCGTACACTATAAAGATTTGTCACTTGAATTGGTTTAATAAAATGCTGATTGGCCAGTAGCCAGGCAAGAAGTATAGGTGGGGCAACCAAACTAAGAATGCTGGGAAGAGGATGGGCAGAGTCAGGAGTCCCCAGCCAGATGCAGAGGAAGCAAGATGAGAACGCTGTACTGAGAAAAGGTACCAAGCCACGTGGCTAAACATAGACAAGAATTATGGGTTAATTTAACTGTAAGAGCTACTTAGTTAGTAGTAAGCCTGAGCTATTGGCCAAGCATTTGTAAGAAATATTAATTTCTGAGTGGTTACTTGGGAACTGACAGGTGGGAGGAAATCATCTGTTTACACCACACTCTAAATTTCTTCATATATTCCTTGCTCTGAGAGACTGTCTTACAAACATTTGGCCCAATCAAGAATGAAAATGCAGAGGCAAATGACTCTGCCTTGTTAGCATGTGAACACGGCCACCTGACATTAACCTGCGTGCAGTACCATTGAGGATGGAAAACTGATTAGCCTATTCCTAGAAATAAATGGATGGCATCCTACAAACTTATCAAAGTAAATTGGGACAATATGAGCCACATGGGTGTATTAAAATTATATGAGGAAAAGCAGGCTTGAGAACTTATTTAACGCATCAGACCAAGGCACAGCTGCAATACCCTCACTTGGTCCCATCCAGAGGTCATCAAATGATGCAATGGTGATGGCCCCTGCCAACCTGGTATCTTACCACTTGGTGTATGAGCCAAGGGATGGACAGGCAGAGAATTTCTAGTGTCCTACCAGCTGCATCTCAGTTTAGTCCCTACTGTAGAGATGACGTACTTGAATTCCCACCTATCTATGGATCTGCCCATTTGCCCACCTGGATCTGGTTCTCTATTTGCCTCTATGGCTTCCACAGTCATGCATGTTGCTTCTGGAGCTCCACTTGTCCCTGAGGCTTAGCTTAACCCAGATACTGAGGCTTGGCTTGACCATGTGACTAGTGCCTCCAACCAGGCTTGTTCATGTCTTATCTAAGCACTTGGAACACTCTGCATCTGCACCAACCTCCTGTGTGCCCTCCAGTGAGGTCTCTTTGGAGCTCCTTGACCCCCTGTGGTCATCTCTTTAACCTATTTGCAGCCATTCTGTAGCCAACATGAATAGACGCAGATATAAATAGTTTAACTGTGTGATGTGTGGTGTGCAATGAGAGCTAATACTCATAGTTAAGACTGGAATAAAAGAGCCTGTGTTTGCTCAGCCAGCCATCAAAGGAAATCTGTACAATTGGCAAACTAAATCCAACGAAACTGACATATGTAGCTTGTGAATTTGTTGTTATTCTATAAATTCTGACATTGTGGAAAGATGGATGTGTCCATTCATGCACCTAGCATAGCATGCTGGTGACAATAGTTCATTTGCTGTTTTGAACACCACTGTTTGAGATGTCTTTGGGAAAATCAGTGTTATCTTTGTAGGCAATCTTGGTTTTATTAGTTGTACTGATGTTTCTTGATTTTCAGCCAGCAGCAAATGGATCCCAGGGTGTCTTTCTTTACCTGTGTCTCCTTAATTTTTCTTTCTCTCCTGCCTCCATAACCTCATAACTGTTCATTTCATGGACACAATCTAAAACAAACCACACTTTCTTGGGTTTGCTCACGACAGTACCTGAAAGTGGTGGATTATAGTTATCACCAACTAGAATTCCAGGAGAAGTTGTATCTGCAAAGGCTCATTGACTGATTAGAACTCAGTGAAGTAGAGAGGTTGGATTTTGCAGGTCCAGAGGCTAATTACCTTATTTTGGGCTAGCTTTACCACCTCCCTCCCCCACAGCCATTTCTTACCCATCTTTGTGTTGGAACTGACATCCTGTGGATAGTAAATTCAAAACACTTTGTAATATATTAATTTAGCAGGCCACTAGCTTCCACCAATCCTAAAACTCAGATAGCATCGGAGGTCTATAGAAAAGGTCCCCACATCTAGCTGAAATAGCCTCTCTAATGTACCTACTGGTATATTTTAAAATGGCCTTAAATAATGACTGTTATGTAAAACTGACACTGCCTCCACGCTGGAACATGGAATTGGGGGTAATCTTAATTTGCGTTCTCTGGCCATGGTCACTTAAATTTGATTCTAGAGAGCAGTGGTTCTCAACCTTCCTAATGCATCAACCCTTTAATACAATTCCTCATGTTGTGGTGACCTCCAACCATAAAATTATTTATTTTTGCTATTTCATAACTGTAATTTTCTGTTATTATTAATCATAATGTAAATATCTGATATGCAGGATAGCTGATATGTGACCCCCCATGAAAAGGTTGTTCGACCATCTAAAGAGGGTGTGACCCACAGGCTGAGGACCACTGCTTTGGAGTAAACTATCTATCAGTCCCTTTAAGATAAAAGCTGTCTGTCCCCCCCCCACCACCACCACTGTGGAAATTAGCTATGTGGGGATGAGTTGATGCTGGGATGTTTCATATCTACAGAATCACAACCCGGTTTTCTGCACTAGTAATGTGGAAAAGATCAGCTCAAACTGTGTCTGATTTGGCTGGTGCCATTGCTCCCTGGGTATCTGGAACAGACTCTTTGCTACCATGTATTGCTTTCGGCTGGAAGATCAATTTAATTAGTGAATAATTCTAATCTACTAATTTAGCTAACACTTCTTTTGAGAATTTTATCATTTGGCAAAATGATTTGAAACTTTGCAGAATCCTGCAAAGCTTCTGAGCAGTGTGCCTTCATTTCCTGAATCACTGTGACCCCTTCATATTTGATTTAACTATTCTGTGCTTTGGCATTGTAAGGTTTCTGCCAAACCTACTGACATGTGTTCATTATGACCAGTCTACAAAGCACCTGCTTTCCTGGGAAAGGATCTGATTACTGAAACACAGTTCTCACCAAGGAAAGGGCTTAAATTTCTTGGCCCACTTCCTGTTTTATCAGGCTGCTGGTTGGTTTTTCTGTTTGTTGTACTTAGCCAAAATTTCTTCCTTCTTTTTTGTTCTGGAAAGGCCCTGCTGTGAATTGCTCTCTATTTTCTTCTTTCTACCCTCTTAAGGCAGATCATGCTGTGCCCAGCCCAGCATCTAGATTGTGCTGTGATATGAATACAATGCATCTAGTTCCTGCTACCATCTCAGGGGAGCCCTTCAGATACAAGGACATCCAGAGTTAGGCCTGTGCCTCCACTCCACTGTCCCTGTCAGCAACTCCTGTACTCTTCTTTTGTTTCTATTTCAGGTACCTTTCTCCCTTTTTCAATGAAGGGCTCCTCTTGTGCTCTTGAAAGGCAGGACCAGTGGAGGCAGGGGTGCTTTCAATCCATTCCTTTGTTCCAAGGACAGCTGGTTCCAGCAGTGCCCTCTTAAAAAATGGAAAGATTCCCACTGGGGAGATTACCTGAAACACAAAATACTTTCTTGCAAAATGGAAGCAAAACCTACTGTTACTAACTCTGTGATCTTGGGTTGGAAGTAGCATTTCTTCACATCTCAGTTTCTTCCTGTGAAAAAGAACAGAGTGGACTAGATTTGTTTATTTTTGGCAGGTGGATAGAATGCTTTGTGAGTCTCTTGAAAGCCTTGGACTTTGTCTTTAGAAGAGTGCAAATCTGAAAACATCTATGAAAACTATAAACAAGTTAGGGTCTGACACACTGGAGATCCAAGTCTACTGGGTTAAAAGAATAAAGTCATAAGTACAACCTCTAAATTCATTTTGAAGCCTCATATTCTGAACATCCCTCTTGAGGCTCTTGACCTGATTGAGAATGTCCTCGACACTAATGACACCCTCAAGCCTCATTTCTGTGAAGTTTCAAACGTTCTCTTTCCTACTAGTTAGTCATAAGGGGTCACCTTGGGCCAAATCACAGAATTGTAATAAGACACTGTAGGAAGTGGCCAGCCATTATTATTTTTTTCTTTTGAAACTTGTTTTTCTCCTGTGGCTTTCAAAATTTCTTTAAAGTGGACATAACACAAACTTCACCATTTTAAGTATATATTTTGGGATTAGGCTGTGTCCTGCCCTAAGTTATCCCATATTATATAAACCTGTGGTTTTTCAGGCATTGGCATGCCCAATCAGATTCCATTTTAGAAATAGATTTTGACTCCATTTTGAGGATGGAGGATGACTGGGCATCTGGGTGAATATATAAAGGACACCCTTTGCCTGGTAACCCCTATGCAGCACAGACTGATAGATAATGTCTTATTTCTGGAAGGGGGTACACTATATATTTTTTGGGGGGAATTGGAACTGTAGGGACTCATGAGTTTATTAAGATCATATCAAGTAAAGCAGGCCTGCTAACTTATCAGCCATATTAGATCAATTAAAATGATATATAACTCCTTTCCCTGAACCCCATAAAAAGGTTAACACCTATCACAGTAATAATGATAGCTCTTGTCATCTGACTGCCCAGGATACATATCAGGTGAGTCAAAGGATTGACAGGCAGAGAACTCCTGACTGTTTTATGAGCTTTGTCTTGGCTCTATTCCCATTGATTCCCATGTTGACATGGCCTACTCAATTGTTTCTCCTGTTCATCCACCTAGACCTGTAATCCATCCATCTGCTTGTTCATCCACCCATTTGGACCTTTCTTGCCTGTTGCCTCTGTAGCCAGACTCAACACTGCAGTTCAATCTGACCAACAGCAGATGCAGTGCCTCTGAAGAAAGCCCATCTGGTTTGTTATGTCATCCACACAGAGATTCTATTTATTTTTCTATCAGCTTTTCAGCTTTGTCCTCCCAAGCTTATTTGAAATTCCTCAAACCTCCTCTCCTCTTAAATCTTTCACTGCAATTCTATATTCTACATATGTACACTTATAGATATAGATGTATTTACTGTGTGACATGTAATGAGTGATCTGTAATTATTATTGGAATAAATAATAATTTATTTTTCATTTTCACCAAGGCTGTCAAGGAAAAAGTGGGAATATCTGGTAAACAGTTTTCAATGAAAGCTCTATACCTTGTGAATTTATGTTTAATAAATTCTGACATTATATAAAATCATGTATTTGTGTATGATTCTGACATTGCATGTTAATGACAATATAGTTTAGTGTCATTATGTACAAGCACTTTGTTGTCTAACCATGACTACTATCTATTTCTGGAATTTTTTTTGTCTTATAAAAGAAATACTGTAACTGTTACTCATGTGGATAAAGGTTCCCTGTTGTGGGTTCTTGGCTTCAAAGATGAAATAATTTATGAACAATCTTAGAAGGAGATGTGAGAGTGGTTTTATAGGGGTTAGAAACAAAATGACAGGTCAGGAGAAAGAAAGCAGGCTCCGTAGTGGAAGTCTGTGTGTTGCTGCAAAGGAGGAACTTTGGGATATATAAATACATAACATCTAAACACAATATATAAAAATAAAATAGTATGAGTTATTTGTCTTATTGCTGCAATAAAATACCTGGTAAAAGCAATTGAAGTAGGCAAGACAAGATTTTACTCTGGCTTGTCATTTGTGGGTATATTCTACCTGCCCAGGCAGGGAGGTCATGGTGATAGGAGACTGAAGATGTGATTGGTGACATTGCATTCACAGTCAGGAAGAAGAGAGAGATAACTGCTTGTGCACAGCTCGCAAGTTCCTTTTTGTTCAGTCTAGGACCTCAGACCATCCAATAGTGCCACCCATTAGCAAGACAAGATCTATAGCTTCTGATTATATAATCCTTGACAGGCATGCTCAGAAGCTATCCTAATCTAGGTAATCCAACACCGGAATGCCCAGAGTTAACCAAATACAGACAATTCTGCACAAGCATTCTCAGAGGCTTGTCTCCCGGGTAATTTTAGATTCTATCAAACTAACAATATTAACTACTCCAATCATTAATAGTCACGTTTTAGCTCCAGGCTGGTCTTTTTTAGGTTGTAAAACAGGTCTTCACCCTTAATACAGGAAGCCCTGGCTGTTTCTTTACCATTGAGTCACTTTCTAGCTACATCTTAAAGAATGTCCTTTTGAAAATGAAATTGATTGCTCAGTGGTTAAGAGCACTGGCTGCTCTTCCAGAGGCCCTGAATTTGATTCCTTCCATCCACTTGGCAGCTCATGACCATCTGTAGATCCAGTTCTAGGTGATCCAAAACCTTTTCTTGCTTCCATGGGTACCAAGCATGCAAGTGGTACACAGACATACAAAGACAGACATGTAAAGACAGAAGAACACAAGAATCAAGAATAGGAACCAGAGGCCCCTTCTGACCTTCCTAGCTTCAAGTCAGGACAGAACTAAGGGCATTCTCAGTTTCTGGACAAGGACAAGAATCTTTTGAGGTTTTTGTCCTAAATTGCTTCACCAGTTTCTATTTCCTAATCTCAGACCCACAGAACTTGTTATTTTATGAGAGCCAATTCTATTTATCATAATATAGTGAAGGTTTGTTGACACTGTAGCATTGCCAGAATTCAATTTTAAGTCTGGATAATATTTCATTATATATACAGGCCACATTTTGTTTACCCACTCATCTGCCAATGTACAATTTCATTTCTTCTTCATGAGGCTATTTGAATAATATTGCTGAGAACAAAGGTTTACACATATCCACTTGAGTTATTGCCTTTATTCTTTTGAGTATATGCCCAGAGTGGTATTGCTAAATTAAATGATAATTATATCTTTATACTTTTGAGAGGTAGCCATATTTTTTTTCCATAGTGGCTACACCATTTTACACTTCCTTTAAAGGTATCCATGTCTTCCAATTTCTCTACTTCATTGCTAACACTTGATATTTTGTATTTATTTTGATACTTGACTTCTAATGAGTGTATAATGCTGACACCCAGGGCCTTACACATGCAAGCACTGTCCCATTGAGCTTTTTCTCCAGATTTTTTGTGGTTTTGTAATACATTTTTCTAATGACGAGTCACATATCTTATTGTGTGCTTATTTGCTATTTTGTATAATGTCTTTGGAGAAATGTCTAGACAAATTTTCTCTTTTTCATTTTAGCTTGTGCCTTATCCCAAATTCATATGTTAAAGCCCTAACTTTCATGTGATAGCAATTTGAAGGTAAGTCCTTGGGAGTTTATGAGGTCATGAAAATCAAACCCTTGAGGGTGGATTAGTATTTGTAAGAAGAGCCAAAAAGGCTAGCAAGAAGGATCTGCAATGAAAGGACCTACTGCCAAGCCTGATGACCTGAGTATGATGCCTGGGATCCAAAGAATGGATGGAGAGAACCAACTCCTCCAAGTTGCCTTTTGGATCCATTGGAGCACTGTACACACTCACACACACACACACACACACACACACACACACACACAAATTAAAAATGTAAACTCTATGAATAATTGTAAAGCTAGAAGTGTGATGGACCTCAAAGAAGAATTATATTGTGCTGTGCGTTAACCGCATGTCTGGAGAAAAGGCTTTTATGTAGAAATAACATTAGAACCTCAGAAGGTAGGACAAGTTAGAAGAAATTCATGACAAAAGTGGGATAAAAGAGTATTTCAAGCAAAAACCAAAACTGTGTGAAGGGCATGCATTAAAAAAAAATATAGGAAAAGTCAGAGCTTCAGATAATACCGGAGTGAATGGAATACAGCCAGTGGGCACACAGTGAAAGGACTTAGAGGAAGGGCTGGTCTTTGTCTGGAACAGAATCTTCAGTGACGCCTCTATTCCAAAATCATGGGAAGCCACTGAGTATTTTAACCCATAGGCCATGGAGGGGTGATATAATAACATCTGAGCTATACTTCAAAAGCTTGTGCTGGTTTCTTGTGGTAAACCATTCTGAAGGGGTTTATGTAAGTCCACAATTTAGGCAGTCAAGTAATCCAAGCAAGAGAAATTTGTTGTTTTAGAGGCTGAGACTAACATGGCTCTGGAGGATAAGGATTGAGCAATTGTATAAAAGAGACATGTTAGGGATAAAAGTGATAGCATTTATCAATGCTGGGTTTGGAGATATTTGTACTTTGGAGAGGCACGAACATGATTCTAGGGTTTGTCTGGCACCACTTCATGATATTCAGATTAAAGAAGACTGTTGTAGTGGATTGAGCTCAAGATGCCTCTGAGAAGTTCAAGTAAAGATGCTGAGTCTGGATCTCAAAAGGAGGAAATGGAGATATGTAGCCTGAATCTTAAAATGTCTTATTAATAAAAACAAACCTGTAGCCAGGTATTGGGGTGAGTGCTGGAAGATCAGAGAGACAGAACAAGCCACAGCTTCCTCACCTCGCCAGTTCCTCAGCAATCCTGTTTCCTCAGACTGGAAGCCTCTCAGTTCTCATCCAAATGAATCTCAGCTGAACTGCTTCTCGGAAAGCCTGAATGCTTAACCAGCCAAATGCTTCTAGTTTCTGGTCCTCACACCTTATATACCTTTTTACTTTCTGCCATCACTCCCTGGGATTAAAGGCTCAATTTCTGGGATTAAAGGCGTGAGTCACCATGCTTGGCTCTATCCTTGAACACACAGAGATCCAGGTAGATCTCTGCCTCTGGAATGCTAGGATTAAAGGCATGTGGTATCACTATCTATCCCCTATGTTTAATATTGTGGCTGTTCTGTTCTGTGACCCCAGATAAGTTTATTAGCATGCATAATATTTTGGGGAACACAATACCACCACAGAGATATGATCAAGTGGACTGTTTGTTGTTGGGATTCAGTGAAACCAAATACAAGGATAAGATTGGAGGATGCAAATGAATAGAATGGGTCTAGACTTGAT
Organism: Onychomys torridus; assembly: GCF_903995425.1. Taxonomy (NCBI): domain Eukaryota; kingdom Metazoa; phylum Chordata; class Mammalia; order Rodentia; family Cricetidae; genus Onychomys; species Onychomys torridus. The sequence continues at coordinate 76,851,325 of NC_050455.1, forward strand.
GATCACAGAGGCCTCACTAGGACTAGTTTTGAAGTCAACTGTCCCTAGTGCTTGGATTTACAGAACACGCATATTAAAACAATCCACCTTTATAAAATCTCCTTTCAAATATGATTGTTTCTTTTATGATTAATGACTTTAAAACTCACTTCCTAACAGAAATGACCTACTTCAGCATCAATAGGCATCTTAATTGGTTATCCAATTAGAATATTAACTCATCATTTATCACAGAGCATCTTCCTGTGAACTGTGGGTTGGTAATATGGCTCAATTGGCAAAGTGCTTGCCTAGCCTAGACAAGGTCTTGGTTCAGTCTTCATCATGCATAGTCCTGTACACCTATAATCTTAGTACTCATAAGCAGGGGCATACAGGAGGATCAGGAGTTCAAAGTCATTCTCAGCTACATAATGAGTTTGCGCTAGCCAAAGAAGAAAAGAAAAGGATGGGGAAGTCTTTAAGTAGTTAGAGATATAGGCCTTTTGAGAGCTAAACTTATTAGGCCTACGTGGAGTCTGAAACTGCTGTAAATAAAAAGCATTATTAGATTATGGATATTGGTTCTAGGAGAGGAGAGCCCCAGAGACTCTTTTGTCATTTGAAAGTTAACATGTTATAACTGTTTCAGTCTATCCGAGTGACATACAAGACTGCCTTCACAAATTAATACAAGATTTACAACACTTTTTAAAAAATTACCAAGATTAACTCTTAGCTACATTTTTAGATTAGTCAGTTAACAGACTTCTCCCTACTACCTTTGAAGTGTCCTGAATTTCAAATCCATTGGCAACATGGAAAATTATCTACAGTAACAAAGAACATTCTATAGAAATGACTAGAATTGAAGTTTACTTAGACTCATCAGGCTCAAAGTCAGAGTCGGGGCCTGAACTTCACTGCAGAGATTACATTCAGTTGGAGCCCAAGTGAAGGCCAATTATTGAAAATTATTTCAGCTAGTAGGAAACACTACTAGCTGAGAGCCATGGAGATTACAGAGAACCCGTCTGTGTGCTGGACTGCTAAGACTGATTCTTCCGCTTCTCTTGATTCTGGAAGTACCTTCTGTCTGGAGTCATGCATCTGCCCAGTCATGATTAGGTTATGTGACTGTACATGCTGAAAAGTGACTGAACATGACATCAATATTACTTTGAATTTACATGGCACTCTCCATCGATGGCTTTCTATCATTAACTAATTGGATCTCATAGTCTGTAAAGAAGACACACACACAGACTACAATTTCAATGGAGATGACTGTAGAGTGTGTCGTAGAGTCACCCCAGCTGGAAGGAGAAAGAGAAATGGGACAGAATTGTCTCACATTTGCAGGCACTGGAGAAAACTAGGAAAGTGGCTGTGACATGAACACATGGGCCTGTTTAACACATCACACTGGAAGGCCTGAATCTCCCTGCCACTAGAGGGTGACAGTTAAGTCTCACACATTCTCAGAGAATTTTCTTTCACATTCTGTCTTGGTGTTGATACAAAGTAGGTTGTTTACAAAATTAAATTTTGTTTCTATATTAATACCCCATGGCATTTCTTTCTGTGAAATTTTTTGAGAGGTGAGTTACATACTAGGCAGTCCCTAAACTTGAAGCTCATAATTTAATGGTATTTAATATGTTTACAACTATATACTACCATCACCACTGGCAATCTGAGAACATCTTCATCTCAAAAGAAATCCCCTCCTCTTGTCAAGTATCACTCCATTTCCCTAATGACCCCAGAATCCAATCAACAGCTATACTCTGTCTCCATTCATTTGCCTGACCAGTCATTTTGTAACATGTAATCACATATGGTGGTATGTGGGTGCATGCGTGTGTGTTTGTAGGCTGGAGGTCAATGTTGAGTGTTTTCTCCAGTAACATTCCACCTCATGTTTTAAGACAGGGTCTCTCACTGAATTTTGAGTTACTGATTTGGCTAGGATGACCAGTCAGCAAGCCAGGGGTCAGTATCTCTACTCCTCCAGTGCTGTGGTTACTAGTACACTCCAGAATGTCTGACTTTTACATGGGTGCTGGGAGATTTGAACTCAGACCCTCAGGATGACAAGTATTTTCCCCATTGAGCCATCTCCCCAGTCAAATACACAAGATTTTATAACTGGATTCTTTACTTAGCATGTTGTTTTCACTCAGTACTCATCTTACAGTACTGAGCTTCTCACTTAGCTTCTCATCCACCTTTTTTGAGACAGGTCACTATGTACCCCTCACAGTTCTGGAAGTCACTTCATAGAGTAGGCTGGTCTCAGACTCACAGAGGTCTGCTTGGCTCTTCCTCGTGAGTGCTGGGATTAAAGGTATGCATCACCACACCTGGAACCTTTTTAACTGTTAAAATGTTATGATATTTGTATAGGCATAATTTATTCTTTCTACCCATGTAGACACAGTTTTCCTGTCCCGCAGCTGCTCTCAGACAAACACATGAGCTTATATTAGATGTAAATGCTCAGTCAATAGCTCAGACTTGTTACTAGTTGACTCTTACATTTAAATTAACCCACATTTCTAGTTATGCTTTGCCACGTGGCTCATGGCTTTTTACCTCATTTTGTATACATCCTGCTTCCTCAGTGTCTGGCTGGTATCCCTCTGACTCCGCCCTCCCTTCTCCAAGAATTCTGTGTGTTTGGCTGTCCCAACTATACTTCCTGTCCATCTACCAGCCTGTCAGCTTCTTATAAACCAATGAGAGCAATATGTATTCACAATGTACAGAAGGTTTATTCCACACCATACTCATCCATTGTTTATAGATTCATAAATTAATACACATCTGCTTGTTCTCCCCTTCGGGATCTTGTGAATAATTACTACATATGTTTTCATTTTGATGAAACATACCTAGACATAGGAGTTGGGACTGGTAGTCTTAAACTAGATTCTGGAACTAATGATACTAGATTGTCTTTTTGAAGACCTTTTGACTGTTTTTCAGAATGGCTGCAACATTTTACTTTTCCATCAACAGAGTAAGAGATTTGCAAGCCCTCCACATCCTAGTCAAAAATTGCTCTTTTCTGAGCACCTCCAACAGCCACACTGCCATGTAGTCATTACTTACCTACCTCCTGAATACTCCCTTCAACCAAAGAAGAAGGCAGTGCGCTCACTCCCTGTCCTCCTTGCCTTTGGACCCCTTAGCAGCCAACAATTTGTTTTCCAGATCTCTGAGTTTGCCTTTTCTAGGTATTTAAAACTGTTAAGAACTGAGATGAGTTCGTCTATAATCCCCAACTTCACTTGTTAAACTCCTAATCCCTCACAAGTCTGTCTCTAGACATAGGGACACAGCAGTTAATTATAGTAGAATGAGGTCGCAAATGTAACACTAAGATGAGTCACCAGAGGTCTCTTTCTCTCTGGACATGCACTGATGGAAGGTCAGGAAGACATTCCCACTGAAAGCACTCTCAGTGCCTTCTTTGGTACTTCTCAGCTTCCAGAACTTGGAGAATATTCTTTGTTTAAGTCACCCAGTGTATGGGACATCAGCCTGAGTTGATCCATTTACCTTTGAGTGGAAGTACAACAGCTAGGCTTTCATGACTTTCTTCTCCATAAGCACAGCATTGTAAATGTCCCATCCCTGCTATGTTAAGCAACTGCTTCAATCCTTATTTCAGGTGAATAATATCCCATGGGATGGGTGATCTATATTTTATCTATTCCTTAATGGATAGATATTGTTTTCAGTTTTGTGGGAGTCTGTCAGAGTCCAGCTCCGTCCTGTTGAAGGGTTCTTGGAGGGGAAGAGAGAGGAATGAGGAAATAATAGATAGATAGAAAGAGAGGATAAGAAAGACAGAGACATGTGATAGCTTCAGGAGGGTCCTGGGTCAATACCCACTCACCCCAAGGTTTATTCCTAAGGGCTTTTTTTATAGAATACCAAGGGGGCGAGGCAAAGGACATTCCCCTTTCAAGATCAAAGCACATGTACAGCCAAGTGTAGACCCTTCAAAACACCTGGTAACCATGCCCATGGCCAAATCACCCCATTATGCAGCCCTGCTAGGTAAAGCAAGCTCAGATTCTTGGACCTTGAGTAAGGTCTCATTAGAAAGCCTCCGTGGGTCTCCACAGTAAGCAGTAGTTTTGTTTCCTTTCTCTCTGGTATGTAGTAGTGTACCCTCCATCCCTCCCCTCCATGATCTGTGAGCAACACATTGGAAGACCTTCTAGTGGAAGTCTGAAACCTCAAACAATACTGACTCCTATTTGTACCAGGGTTTCCTCTACTGTAGCTTTGATATCTATAAATATCTGAAAAACTTTAACTCATAAACCAGGAATAGTAATAAACTAACAAAATGATAAAACATTGATTATAATAATATACTCCAGGAAGTTATGTGGATGTGGTCTCTCTCATAATACTTCCTGAATGCAATTACCCATCTTATGATGATGTGAATGGATACAGTGCCCACATGCACTATGAAATGACATGAGGTGAATGGCACAGACTTTGTGATACAGTGTTAGGCTCTTATTACATAAGGGTTACTTGACCAAAAGCATGTGATACCACAATAATTTGTCTTATAACCAAGGCAGCTACTAAGAACAGAGTGGGAAGGCGGTATACATGGTGTGGAGCTGGTAGACAAGGGAGTGCCTCAAATCTTGGGTGGGATGGAACAGGGCAGTATGACATTGATCATGCTTCTCATAACAATGAGAAATTTAGAATTATTTTGGAGTCTAAGACATAAAAACACAGACAAGGAGCACTTGTATATATTCAGGAGTAGAACTGCTAGGCTGCATGGTAATTCTAGGTTTACATTTTTGACTATTTTCCACAATCCTCCACCACTTTATATTTCCAAAAGGAATGTCTGAGGTTTCCAGTTTCTCCAAATGCTCACCAGTGATACTATGTCTCTCCTTTTTTGATGTAGCTGTAGTATAATTCTGTCTTCTTGACTCATGTTGGGGTCTTTCTATGCATTTGCTGGTCATTTATGTATCTTCTTGGGGAAAGGTCTATTCTGATTTTTATCCCATTTTTAAGTTGAATTCTTGTTGAGTTCATTTTACAGTTGTGTCATAAGAATTTGAAAGATAAATCTAGGACAATAGATCTCTATGTGATATATGATTTGTGAATATTTTCTCATGTTCTATGTACTGTCTTTTCATTTTGATGGTAATGTCCTCATAAACACAAAGCAATATTTTTGAGGTCCAATCAGTCATGTTCATTACTTGTGATTTTAATGCTATATATAAGAAAACAATTCTTAGTTCACAATCATAAATATTTATAGCTGATATTTTTCCTAATAATTTCATAGTTCAGTTCAGTTCTTACAGTTAGCTCTTTGGCACATTCTGGACAGTTATCCACATAGTGTAAGGTATGACTATACATTCATTCTTTCTCATGTGAATACTTAGTTATCACATTTGTTGAAAAAAAGTACTCTTTTCCAAAGAATTGTACTGATGCACTGGTTTGGATATCCAGTTAATTATGGTTGTACTTATTTGTTTTTGTAATTAAGAAGCATTTGTATTAACTGTATAATGGAAGCAAGACTCAAATCCATGTGGATCTGCTCTTAGAAATGTAATCATATTTTGTTCCAATCCTTCCACTTCAAAATGGCATAAAATATTTATCAGCCTTCTATTTTTGTGTTGGGAGGACAAGCTAGAATTTTATGCTGCTTTTATAAATTAAATATTGTGTGAATTCATGGCATGAAGTTATGGTGCTTGATTTGGATAATTCATAAGTGGGGAATGAAACGTCAGGCTTCAACCGTTTTTTTCCTTCCTAGCAACCTGTTTTATTAATAAATTGTGATCTTTATTCTTAAATAACATAGGGTGGCATTTGGGTAACTTTTTGAAAGACACAGTACATAAGCTTGCCGGAGAGACAAGAAATAACTTCTACATATCTGTTGGATTGAGCCTCGTTTACTTAGGAATCTTTATTGTTTGCTATTTTTATATATTGTTTTCACAAATAAATGAGGATTCCAATTAATTGTTGGAGGCTTGAGAAGGGTATTCTCCCGAAGCCAACAAGGTTACTCTTATGAAGAAATGAGAAAAGAATGCATTCATTTTCTTTCACTGGAAATGTTGCCTGGCTATGGCTATTTAAGATTATGTACAGCCCTGTTTTTGAATTCCTTAGAACTTAAACTACCAACACTGAGGAAGCTATCTTTTGCCTAATTTGAGATTTCCATTTGACTTGTGATTTGAGATTTGAACAGAAGAATCTTCCGTAGGGGCAAGGTGTTGTATGTTGTGTTTTCATTAGTACTGGTCAGCTGCTGTGGAGCTAGAAAAGTTGGGAGGAACTATTGGAAGTGCAAATAGAGAATATTCAGAAACTAGCAGCAACTTTCCTACCCTTTTCTTATTCCCCAGTAAATTGACCTCAATGAATTTCTCATTTTCTTTGTATCTGCCACATTTCCTCTGAATCCTTTTCTTTGTGACGGTATGGTTTTCTCTGGTAGAAATTTCTTCTTTCTATTTTTTGGGCTTAGTACATTTTCTATTTATCGGAGATTCAACTTGTTTCACTTTTTTACCTAACACACACACACACATACACACACACACACACACACACACACACGCACACGCACACGCACACGCACACACACACACACACACACGCACGCACGCACACACACACACAAACACACACACACGCAGCACTGTTCTAATGGGGGCAAGAAACATAAGACTAATTTCTTAATTTTACTTACTATTTGGTGTGACTTTGGATCGGTACTTCTCGGATTTTTAAATTTGTTCTTTTGCCAAGCGGAGGTGGGGCGGGGCGAAAGAAAGAAAGAAAAAGGATGGGTTAGCTATCTTTTTTTTTTTTTTAAAGATATATTTATTAATTATGTATACAGTGCTCTGTCTGCATGTATCCCTGCAGGCCAGAAGAGGGCACCAGATCTTATTATATATGGTTGTGAGCCACCAGATGGTTGCTGGAAATTGAACTCAGGACCTTTGAAAGGGCAGACACTCTTAACCTCTGAGCCCTGGGTTAGCTAGCTTGATGGGCATTTCTCTCCCTACCACAGAAGACTGAACAGACCAGTACCCCGACCCCGCAATGCTCTCTAAAATGCAAATCATTTTATAAATTTAACTGTGTCATTGTGCTTGCTATTGTTTATAGTTTCTTTTCGTTGAGATTGATTACAATGCATGTTAGAAAAACCAATTTGGAAAGCATTCAATAGAATCTTTACGCGCAGTTCCGGCTTTTTTTTTTTTTTTTTTTTTTTTTTGTTGTTGTTCTTTCTCCCCCCTCCCTCCCCCGTCTCTCTGTGTCTTGTGTCCATCCCTCTCTTCCCCTTTTGTGCCTTGTGAGGGGAGGGATCCCAGACGTATTACACCTCTAGTCATTTAATAATCAGGGAGAGAGTTGGAAGGGTAACCCAAGCTCTCGAAGTCATACATTCAGATTGTCAGGGTCTGAACAAATCCCTCTTACAGGAAGGGAGCAGCAGGGCCTCGGGCTGCTGCCAGGGATTAGGTTCCCGCTTCAAAGCCCGCGCCTGAAACCCGGAACTCTGTGCTAAGGGGCGATGGGGCGTGTCCGGAACTCTCGCACGGAGCCTGGCTGAACCAGGACTACAACTCCCGACATGCACGTTGGCGGAAGAGGATTCTACCTCCCCTTGACATTTTTATTCATTCCGGCTTCTTAGAGCCAAGATTGTGGTCCAGGGAATGAACAGTAGTAACTTATAGAGACTGTACCCTTATGTAGACAGAAGCATTGGGAACATTTCACCTAATGCTCTAACATCAAGGGGAGTCTAGCTGAGACATCGCGGAACCTCTGCTCCTATCGTCTCAGTTTCCGGGGGACATTAATAATGGAAGGAGGTTGTGGCGCGACAGTTTAATTCTCCGGCGGCAGATTGTGGCGACGACATGGTTCTGCAGGGGCTCATCAGGAAGCTTGGTAACTGTCTTTGTTGCCCAGGGTCGGAGGATCCCTCGGGTGTTGGCGTGGAGGTGCTAAGTTCCGGCGATGGGGTCGCGCGGTTACGGCTTCTAGTCCCTGCTTGCCCAGAACAACCCGAGGACCTTGCTCAAACTGTATAATTCTCGGCTGTTCTAGCGCACCTGCGGCCTCCTGAACACTTAATTCCCCCCACCCACCCCCGTTGTCTCCAGAGTAAATCACTCACATTTAGAATAAGTTATGGGTGGGTCGTCTCCAGAATTGGGAGATAAAATTACTTTGTGCCCACTTCTCTGACAGGCCATCAGCTGGTGGAGATCAGGGAACGCGCCCTCAAAAGTATCCTGTGCAAGATCGAGCACAATTTGATCTGCTATGCTGACCTGATTCAGGAAAGGTTGCTTTTTCTCCATTTGCTCGAATGGTTCAATTTTCCATCCGTCCCAATGAAAGAGGAGGTTCTGAACTTGTTAAGCAGATTGGTTAAGGTAACGTTGTGGAATAAAGCAACCAGCGTCAAAATTAAATGTAACATTTATTGAAAGACATACTTGAGAGTTAAAATAACTTTGAAGACAACCAGAGGTGTTGAATTTTAATTCACCTGGGTAGATACTGCTTGTCATTTGTTGTAATAGCCCAATCTCACATTGTGCTGTACCCTGAAGTAGAAGTTCTTGTATCTTCTATTTCTGATTATTTCCCACCTGTTTTTTAATTTTTTTATTTTTCTGATGTTTAATGTTTAATTTAGACATTTCGTTATTAAAAGAAACACATTTAAATAGCTTAATTAACATTGTATATAATGCTATTCAATTAAAAACAATGGTTTCTGTACCTTCCTTAAAGAATAATTTAGTTGTTAAGACCGATGTCAATATGTCAGTATAAGTTCAATTTTTCATACCTTTAAATCATTGTCCTCACGGAGGAACTCTAAGAACTTTGGCATCTTGATTTACAGTAAGGATAGGATAAAGTGTCAGTCGAGAAAAGTAACTTACTTTCTATGTAAAAGAAAGACTTGGAAGTAGAAGAGAGCTTATGAGGCAGGGCCAACCAGTGTGGTGTGTGTGTGTGTGTGTGTGTGTGTGTGTGTGTGTGTGTGTGTGGTGGTAGACAAAGTACAGTGATGAATATGTATAAAAGTGTCATAACAAAACCCATTTTCTAAGGTGACCATATCAACAATACAACATTTAAAAATAAAAAGGAATTGGTAGTGTGTATTTTTAGTGTTCAGATCCCTGGCTTCTTTCTCTTAAGATGACTCTCAAGTTTGTCTCTTTTACTTTATGTTTGATTCATGGAAGTTGTTTACTCTAGAGCACAGCAGTACAGAATTTGTTTTTCAAAACATGGAATGTTTGATTTACCAAAATAACTATGTTTTGATTGTGGTAAAATGAAGTTTTGATTGTGTTCATGGCTATTCTTAAGACTTTTTTTTTTTACTGTAGTATCCCCCAGCGGTCCAGCACTTGATTGACCTTGGTGCAGTGGAGTTCTTATCTAAGCTCCGTCCACATGTGGAGCCAGCAATACAGGCTGAGATTGATGGCATTCTCGATGGACTTTTTGTTCTTCCTTCAGAAGTTCCTGTACTGTGTTCTGCCACTTACCAAACTGATCAAATTGGTAACTTTTTTTTTTATCTGTATTCAATTTTGTTAAATTGTTTTGCTGTGAATTTCTTTAAAATCTTTATTACATTTGTGTAATAAAATTTGTGTGTATGTGTGTATCTATGTGAACAGTCATTTTTTTGTTTTGGAAGATACAGTATTCAGAGAACAAGCTAGATTGCTTTTTTCGTTTGTTTTGTTTTAATAATTATTGAAAGATTGAGAGAAAGTAATATAATTTCAAATGAATGATTTTTATTTTATTAGGTGAATTGATAACACAGTAATTAATATGTTTTCTTTTCAGAATTGTCACAACCCGAAGTTCTGACAGGCTATTTCTCCCAAGACAGAAGTAGTTTCCAGCAGATGGAAGTACCACCATGGCCAGTAGGTATGTATCTGTAGGGAAGTTTTGACTGGTAAATAAGATCACTGGACTCTTCTGCCTTGCTCTGAAGATGCATTGTGGTCAAACTAGAAAATGCTAGCACAAAATTTAATGTTTCATTTGCTTTATACTAGCTTAAGATTTTGAGTCTGTGTGGTCAGATTTTATGCTTTAGTAATTGTATTTGAGTCACTGTAGGCAGGTGATGGTACTGTTACTAGAAGTTAGTGTAGCACGAATTCTAATTGGTTTTAATAAAAACCTGGAGCCAGATACTGGGGTAAATGCTGAAAAATCAGAAAAGCAGAGCAGCCAGCTACTAGTTCTTACCCTACGAAATCCTCAGCCAGAAGGGCACTCAGCTCCTGTCTCCCCCCCCCCCCCGACCCCCAATACATTCTCCACCCAGCCATATCACTTCCTGTCTCTACCTCCCTAGTGCTGGCATTAAAAGCATCATGAGATCCCAAGTGTTGGGATCAAAGGTATGTGCCACCACTGCCTGGCTCTGTTTCTCTTTTGGACTGGATCAGTCTTGTGTAGCTCAGGGTGGCCTTGAACTCACATAGATCCGTCTGCCTCTGCCTCCCAAGTTCTGGGAATAAAGGTGTGTGCCACCACTGCCCGGCCTATATGGGTAACAAGTGGCTGGCTTTGCCCTCTGATCTGAGGCACGCTTTATTTGTTGGAGCATACACAAAATATCACAAGTTAGTGCCTGTTGGACACAGGTTCTTGTCAGGTTTGTGCCATGTACGGTATGTGGGTGGTCTCATTCATTCTCCAGCTTGTGAAATGGTACCAATGAATCCAGTTGTTGTGCTTGGAGACTCACGGTCAGCCAGCTTCCTTCTCATCACTCTTTGTCTCACAGCCAGTTGACATAAGATTAGAGCATTGTGGTTTAGTGTTCTCTTCTAGGAATCTCACTTCCAGGTCTCTGTGTGTGGTTGTCCTGTGTCTGGTTTCTGCTCTTGTACTTCTGTTGTAGAGACCTTCCTGATGATTCTCTGTGGTGACTTAACATTGGTTTGTCTTCTGTTGCTGTGATTAAACCGTGACTAAAAGCAGCTTGGGAGGAAAAGGTTAATTCCATCTTACAGCTTATAGATATTATGTGCACACTGTCATGTTGTGTTTGTTGTTCCTCTAACAGGAAACTCGACTGTGAAGTGGCTGAAGTTTTCTGTATTTCCTTGGCTACCCCTGACCACAACAGATAGACACGTTCTCTCCTCCAATGAAAGGTACAGTTCTGATGTAGTGCAGGTCTTTCTGATTCTTTGTAGCCATAAAAATCTGATAGTTAGCACCATTGGTTTTCATCTGGAAATGGTCACAAGTGTTTCAAAGAGGTACAATTTTCAGTATTTCAAACAAGAAAACTAGAAGATTATTGTATGTCTATATCTTTGAGCAATCTACCTGTCCATTTTTTTCCCCATATGGGGTATCTGCAGTCTAGACTGGCCTCAGACTTACCACTTGTTAAGGATGACCTGGACCTACTGACTCCTTCTTGCACTTTACTCCTCTCCTGCGCTGTGGTGATAAACTGGCACTCTACATCTGGCTCACCCAGTTTCTCTCTGTGGTTGGAATCTTACATACTCTTTCATGACATGCAATCTCTTATTGTGTAGATTGATTGCCCATTTCCTGTGCCCTTCCAAGTAATCTTTTTGGTAGAATATATTTTAAAATGTGGGCTCTATTAGGAGAAAAACTTACTGCTGTTGAGAAGGTTGGATATAACTGCACTGATATTCTCTAGTGTGTACTGATTTTATTACCTTCAGAAGTAGAATGGCTGATACATAAAAGTTTGGTTTACTTTTGGACTGATCATAGTGGAAAGCACTTTTAATACAAGTACTCTTTAGAAATAGACAGGTAGATCTTGGTGAGTTTGAGGCCAGCCAGGGCAATATATTGAGACTCAGTCTTAAAAATTAAAAATAGAGAAAGTTTTATTTGCATTTTTAATTAAATGTGTCTGTGGGTGTGTGCTCTGTGAGTGCAGGTGCCAGAGAAGTCCAGAAGAGGTCATCCAATCCCCTGGAGCTGGAGTTACAGGTGGTTGTGAACTGAGTAACATGGGTGCTGGGAACTGAACCTGGGTACTCTGCAGGAGCAGCATGTGCTCTTGACTACTGAGTTGTCTCTCTAGTCCCAGAAAGTGTTTTTATTATCCATATTCACTTGGTACAATTTCAGTGAAGTCACAATAAATGAGTTGTTTGTCTCTTTTGATAAGGTGTGAATTTAGATGAAAAATCAAATTTGAAAGAGTTAAGGCAAGATACATGCGATTTCTGATAATGCCCCCATCGTTTTCTTAGGGCAAAATATTGAAGAGGTAGTACCCACCTTAAAAAGGGTTGGGGATGCTTTATTAGTTGTGAGTCAGTACCTAAAGACGAGGTGGACTAACTCCAGCTGGGTTTTTGAGGTGGATTGTATACAATTGCTGCTCTTCAGGTAAGCAGAAGCTGAGGGGTATGAGATACGAAGATGCCTAGAGCAGGGAAGTGACTAGATAATCGGATTCCATGAAATTACCACTATACATGCTGTTATTTTTCCTTTTAATTAGAAAGTTGTGTTTGACCTCCCCAGTCCCATTTGGTAGAACTGTGATAATCTTCACACTCAGGGGTTAATGTGATGTAGCTCCTGTTCCTGAGTGTGCGCCCTGGTGGAGAATCAAAGCCAGCACTCACTCATCACATCACAAAGTGCAGGTATGTGGAAGAAGCTCCTCCTTAGAGTTCACCACAAAAAGATGGAGGATGCATCCCTGGGAAAAGTGCTGCTGCTGCTGCCAGGCTAAGGTGTAGTGGAGACGTTGTGCCATTGGTTGACATAGGCATGCATAGGTGGACTCTTTCTGATTCTAACTCTGTTGTCTTAGCTCTTTGAGAAGTAGTAACCACACCCTGATCTGGAACACATGTGAGCTTCTGAAGGATGTGATCATGCAAGACTTTCCTGCTGAGATTTTCCTTCAGAGACCAAGGATTGTTCAGGTAAGTATCTGTAATCACTTTAGGTTTTAAAACAGTACGATTTATCTCACTACATACTAGCAAATTGCATGGCAGAGTAATAGTTTTTGTGAAGAAAACTTGTATTAATATATTGAAAAAATGAAGTGCTGAGTTATTTAAACTGCTTTCTCTAATTTATCTGGATAGTTACGGTCTCTTAGTTGACAGTAGTTTGTTCTAACAAGTTTGTCTATTTCAAATTGTCATTTTTAGATTATCTTCTTTTTTAAATTTAAAGTCTTAAATTTCTTGTTGTATATGTTGACACGAATACCAAAGTGTGCAAGTGGAGGGCAGAAGACAGCTTTATAGAGTTGATTCTCTGCTTTCACCTTGATGTGGGTTCTAGGCATCAAGCGTAGGTTACCAGGTTGCATGATAAGTGCCTTTACCCACTCACTGAGTCATCTCACCAGACAATTTATGGGTAATCTAAGGGAGAGAATAACCTTTGGAAGTTAGGGGTAGGCAGCAGTAACCTTTGAGTATCTTATGTTTAGGGCATAATGCTGGAGAAATATGTTATCAAGGAGCAATATTGATTGGCCCTTTCCCTTTGTGCAGTCTGTTGCTTCTCCAGTAGATAGAGATTCAGGTGGGCATTGTGACATATCCATAGCATCTAGTAATACCTGAGAGCTCTCAGTCCTCACTCATGCTGAGTGGACCTCAGTGATTAGCCCTGTGGGCACCTTCCATCAGAAATGGCAAATGCAAACAAAAGAAAAAGCCATCCATGACCAAAGCCTAAAACGCACTTCGAATGTGTGAGGTGCAAAGGACTTGCTGTGATTCTGCGTGCTGCGTAGTGCAAGGGAACTTTCCTTCTCCTGGATGGGGTGTTCTATAGATATTAGAAATTGGAAATACTACTTTAGTTACCCTTTTTACTTTCATTTCATTTTTTTTTTTTTTTTTTTGCTTTTTGAGACAGGGTTTCTCTGTGTAGCTTTGTGCCTTTTCTGGATCTCGCTCTGTAGACCAGGCTGGCCTCGAACTCACGAAGATTCACCTGCCTCTGCCTCCTGAGTGCTGTGATTAAAGGCGTGCGCCACCACTGCTCAGCTACTTTCATTTCTTTATCTTTTATTTTATAAGTGTTTTGTCTGTGTGTCTATATACCACTTGTGTGCCACCCGTGGAGGTCAGAAGTGGGCATCAGGTCCCCTGGAACTGGAGTTATGGATGGTTTTGAGCCATCATATGGGTGCTGGAAATTGAACCCATAAGCAACAAGTACTCTTAACTGGTGAGCCATTTCACCAGTCCTAGTCAGCTTTGACAAATGGTTGTTGACATGAAGTCTAGCTATGTTGCCTGGGCTGGTCTCAGACTCAGATGGGCTCAAATGTACTGGCATCTGAGCAGCTGGTACTGCAGCAGGCGTGCCTTACACCTTGACTTGCGGAGTTGATTCCCTCCTTTTACTTGATGTGAATTCTGGGCATTAGACTCAGGGTGTCAGGCTTGTGTGGCAATAGTTTTGACCCTCTGGTCCTAGTTTCTTATTTTATCAAAATTAGCAACCTTAATTTTTCTTTGATTATTCACTTTTCCTAACTTAAGTGCCACATCCTTTTTCTTTTTGCATGTAGTTCTAAAAACATTAATTTAAAAAAACAAAAAAACAAAACAAAACAAAAAAAAACCCCTTAGATCCTGTTATATATGTCCTGGAACTTGCTGGGAAGATCAGACTGCTGCCTTAAAGCTGTGATGATCCTCCTGCCTCTACCTAACAAGTGCTAGAATCCTGGCCTGCCCACCAAGCCTGACTGCATTGCTCTTTGGAGTTAAACTGTGACTGTTTTCACTGTCCTGTCTCAGAGTCTTTTGTGTCTGGTGAAGCTGGCCTTTGCGGGAGATGGGAAGCATCGTGTGGCGTTACAGGCGGTATCCTGTTTGCAGCAACTGTGCACGTGTTTAAGAAACAGACTCAACTTTTACCGGGACCCCAACCTTTTCTCAAACAAACAAGGTATTTTTCTTGTCTATTCACCAGATAGTGATATTCTTTATCTTCTTCTGCACTTGAACTGTCCACTGCACCTGAAAGTTTACTGTGTATGCATTTCACAGTACAAATCCCCACTCCTAAAATGTTATTGGATCCTTGAATAGAAGCCAGGCAATTAATAGAACTGCCATGAGCCCACCTCCCCCCCCCCCCCCTTTCTTTAAAGTAAAGCAAAGTTGGAGTTACGACGAGAAAGACTTTCAAAAAGGTTTAGGTGTGGGCACTAAGAAAGAAAGAGACACACTGAAGGACAGTAGCACACCTCCAAAGGTTGGTGCCAGCTTAAAGAGATTTGCTTTAAGGGTCTTAACAATGGCTATGTATGTGATGTTGGTGGCTTTTGAAGATAAATTGCTCAAAGGACTTAATAAAATATTAGGTAAAAATGTTTTATTATATTTATTTTTATCCAAAGAACTTTTCTTTCCTAAATAAGTTTATAAGGTTCATTGTGTGGGTTTATAGGCTCATAAAATAGGTCAGGAAAGGTCAATGGAATTCTAACTTTAAGAAGTCAAGTCATTCATGGTTTATAATTTTCTGAGAAGATTATATACGAATATATATTCCTTTGCAGATGGTTTAAAATTATTCTCCAAAGATTAATTTTTATTATTTTTAATAATATGTAGTTTTATGTCTCTGTGTGGCTATTTGCACATAAGTACAGGTACCTGAGGAAGCCGGAGATGTTGGATGCCTTGGAGCTGGAGTTATAGATGTATGTGATACACCCAATGTGGGTGTTGGGAGCCAAACCTGGGTTCTGAGGAAGAGCAGCAAGTGTTCTTCACTGCTGCTCTGTCCTGTATTCTGGCTGCTCTCACGTCATGTCTCCTTCCCTTTTCTGTTATGTTTCCCCTCTGAGACTTCTGGCTTTTCATCTTAAGGGTGGCATAGCAGAAGTTCCATTTTCTGAAGCTTCTTTGTGGTGAATTTTCTTGCTTAGACATTTGCAATGCTTTTCTGTTTAGTTCCAGATTCTCTATCCTTATGGTCCTGGGGATTAGGATTCAGACTGTGACAATTCATGTGGGACTTAGGGAAATTTAATATAAGGTATATATTGTGTTAACAAATTGTTTTGTTTGAAAAACACTGATTTGCATTTTATCAAAACCATGTTTATGCATTTTGAGTTGGAGCATCTGTAGATGTGCTGGCAGCCACAGGCTTTTCATAGGAAAAGTGTCACCTAGTGGACAGATGGGGTATAGGCTGGCCTAAGCGGAATGGCCTCTACAACCTGTTTTCTGTGAGCCTATATATACATCGTGCCTTGAAAGGTGAATACAAAACTCCAGTCATTTGTTACCCTGTTTCACAGTCTTGTTTACTTGGGAACTTCACTTATCCTCTGCTACTTGAGTGTTTGTACTTTACCTTGCAATTACTATAGTTTTAAAGGCTGTGGGCTCTCATTCTATTCATGGGTTATGGCTTTCTGTGACTGATCCCAGGGCTGGACCCCCCCATACTTTATTAGAGAAAGAGTTCTAGTACTAATAGAAATAGTCTCTGAAGATCAGTTATCTGTTTCTATGTACTTCTGTGTCTCTTATGGTATCCTAGCTGGTAGACTAGCCTCAGGGTAGGTAGCACTGACCAAGCAGCCCAGTACTTACAGTCTTTATTTTAGAAAGCTGAGGAAGATAATGAAAACCAGGTTTGTCTCTAACAAGAAGTGCTCTAAGGAAATTAAAAACATGATGTGATAAAACAAGATGCCACTTCCTTTAGATAAATAGTTGTCTTCCTCTTGAAGAGTTGCAAGAAGAGTATTCAGGAGAATTCAGAGCCTAAGGCACCAAGAGGATAATGTGCTTGAGCAAGGCACACATGGCCTGTGAGAGCAGGGTGTCATGAACCAGGTACAAGGAAGTGAGGTGAGATGAGAGAGGTTATGGGGCTAAGCATTCCTGAAGTACTATGAGAAGTGTGAGGTGTTCATTTTTCCCCCTTGTAAATCTATCATCTATCAATGTATCTGTGTACCTGTCATCTGTTTATTATTATCTATAGCTGTTTGTAAATATATATACATATATATATATGTGATGTGAAATGCTACTATGTCTTCTTTCACTATCATGAGTCTTATCTACAGATACATTTATTTATTTTCTGGTTTTTTTTTTTTAAAGGCAGGGTCTTATTCTGTAGCTCTTACTGTCCTGGAACTCACTATGTAGATCAGGCTGGCCTTGAACTCACAGAGATTCCCCCTGCCTCTGCCTCCTGAGTGCTGGGATTAAAGGTATGCACTGCCATGCTCAACTCACATGCATTTATAACGTAAAATATAATTATGGCTTTTTAAAAAAAGAGTGTTTAATGCTCACAGTTTTACAGCTCTCTGTAGACATTTTTTGTTACCCTGAAGAGAGGCATTAAGTAATAACTCTCTGTTTCTTCTTTCTCTAAACCCCCGGTAACCTCTAATTTTATTGTGAATTTTGTCTATTCTAGTTACATGTGAGATCATACAGAATTTGTCATTTTGTGCCTGGCTTATTTTCTTTGTAATATTTTTAAGCTATGTCTTTATTATACCATTTCCCAGTATTTTATTCCTTCCTATTGCTAAATAATTTTACATTGTATGTATGTGTCCTATTTTGTTTATTCATTCATCTTTTGAGGGACATGTGTGTTGTATCTACCCTGAATCATGTGTCAGCAAACAGTGTCCTACCTGTGTGTGTTTGAGTCTGTTGTGTATGTAGGAATGGAAGATGATATGTCAGGTCTTTCTTTAGCATTGGAAAGTCTACAAGCCCTTCATGGTAGCTGCATTATTTTACATTTTTATATCACTGCATAAAGCTTAAGCACGTTGTAGTCACTCATTTATGCTCTTGTTCTTTATTGTAATGTTTCACAGGTGCCAAGTGGTTTATCCCTGTCCTTTTTATTTGCATCTCCAAACACTAGCAATGGGTGACACACTCGCTAGTGATTTTCATGTGCTGGTTGTTATTTGTATGTCTTCTTTGGAGAAATGGCTGTTAAAAATCCTTGCCCATTTTTCAGCTGGTTCTTTATTTGCTATTGAGTTTTAGGAGTTATTAATATATTCAGAATATTAAACCCTTACTAGGTATATATACTTTGCAAATATTTTTCCCACTCTGTTTTTTGTCTTTATGCTTTCTTGTAGCATATTTTGATACATTTAAAATGTGATAAAGTTGGCTTATCTATTTTACTTGTTTGTTTGTTTGTTTGTTTGTTTGTTTGTTTTTTTGGTTTCAATATCTAAGAATCCATTGCCTTGAGGATTTTCTATTTGGCATTTATGGCTTTAGCTCATGTTTAGATTGATGTTTCATTTTGTTTAATGTTTGTATGTGGTTCAAGGCAGAAGTGCTTTGAGAGCTTAAAGCTGGTAGGTGTCACCAAGTGTTGTTCTGTGTCACAGTCTTGCTGCCACACCAAAGTTTCTTAGTCATGTCAGGAATGTGCTGTGTGAGGACGCGCTGGAAAGGTTGAGTTTTCTCATTGAATTTTGTCCTTGCAGAATCATTCTGTCTCTTGTTATTTTTTCTGGAAGCTGTTGGATATATCCTACACTATCAGAAGCCTGTGTCTACTAAGGGGTAATTATATTTCTTTATTTCTGCAGATACAATCTCCCAGAATTCTTCTTTGTCTTACTGTCATGAAACAAGAGGTACTTACCACTCCCCAGACCCATCTCCAGGAAGCAGCAGTCCTCGGCCTTCTGTAGTTGGGCGTACAGGCCAGAGGCCCCGAGGAGATGGTCAGGACTGGGATGCAGTGTCTTCCAGGTGACTGGCTCCTGTGTCTGTTTGTATTTTAGGAGGAGAGAATTATTCTTTCCTGTCTTCTCTTGAATAATTGCCCTATGTATAAAACTGTTTAAACCACTGGCTTTCATAGTTTTGTTATCATGATCTGCAGGTTAACAAATGTTACCTTGAAACTGTGTACTCAGAACACATTGATATTCTTTCTCTCTGTGTGTGTATTACCAAAAACAACATGTTCACAGCATTTACTTTGATTTGCTATTCTGCAACCAATCTGTATTACCTATTCCTTTATATTTCCTTAAAAAAAAAGAAATGGTTTTGATCCACTAAGTTATTTCTATCAGTTATACATAGAATATTACTTATTTGAAAATCAAAACAAAACATGGCTTTAAAGCAGTGGTTCTCAATGTGGGTCAAGACCCCTTTGCCAAACTTCCATCTCAAAAATATTTGCATTACAATTCATAACTAACAAAATTATAGTTATGAAGTAGCAATGAAAATAATCTTATGTTTGAGGGGGGTCACCATAACATGAGGAACTATATTAAAGGGTCACAGCATTAAGAAGGTTGAGAACCACTGCTTTAAATGAATGATACATTTGAAAGTTTATATGTGTGTGTGTTGCAGGGGAGTTGGGATAGGGGCTAGCATATCCTGCAATGTGTGTGGAGATCAGAGGACAACTTTGGATTTGATTCTCTTCTTAACTGTTACATATGTTTTTGGGGTTAACTCAGGTCATCAGGCTTTTATGGTAAGTGTTTTTATCCACTAAACTGTCTCTCCATCCCTGACATATTTTTTAAATGGTATTTTTATACACATTTCTATAAGCCTAATCATAATTAAAAATCCTGTGTATTTGGAAAGGAATGATTAGAAAATATTGTTTAAATGGGGACTCTTTTGAGGGGCATCATTTTTCTGTGTGAATGCAGATTTTTCATATGTTTTCTTGAAGGGATGGCATTGGATTTCTGTTAGCTTATTGTAGGCCATAAATTTTGTAACAGTAGCCTTTTCTTGTAACAGTAGCCTTTTCTTGCCTGTAGTCCTAAGCAATGTTCAGTGAGGTAGCCTGTGTCTTGGCTTGGTTGTTGCTGCTGCTGCCCTACAAGCTCTCACAGATTGAGGTGCCCATGAGTATGGTGTTAGTACCACATGGCTTACATTCTTGACCTCTTAGTCCCCTTCAGACAGTTCTATAATAGGATAGGCATTGTTATTATTGACATACAGAGAAGCCTGCATTTTCAAGAGATTGAAACTGTGGCACTTGTAAGAAGTAGTGTTGGGGCTGCATGTGCTAAGAGCGCATCGTGCTCGTCGGTGGTTGGCTGATAACTTGCAGGTTTTCTTTTGCCTGCTGTAAGGCATGCATTACTGCTTGGTTCTTCGTGTGTACAGCTTCTTCACAGGGTCTGCTGGACACTGAGAGAAACTTGGGTGGTTTAATTCCATGTTTTGGGATGCTTGGGATCTTGAAGCTAAGAAATAAGGAAATAGGTATAAAATCTGGGCAGTTTTAAATGTTCTAATAGCATATCTCAATGTTGCAGCTGTAGTTGTGGATAACAGAAGTCAGAATTTTGAGGACCCAATGTAAGAATTTTTTAATGAAGGAACCTTTTCAATCATTATATGATGTTGAATGTACTAGTAAAGTAACCCATTTCCTATGGTATCTTTGACCATTCTTAAGTTTCTCTCATTGACTTACTTAGAACATTAGCTAAAACCCACAGAAGCCCTTGGCAACTTTATAAACTAGGTTTATCCTTGTGATTTGTTCCCATCAATGCTTTGCTGTAAACCTACTTGTTTTGTTTTAGAAGTGAGTGGGTTATTGCTGCTCATTTTTGCTGCTATGGGAATGCTGGTATTTCAGAATCATTAATATGAAAAGCAAGGTATAAATAAATGTATTTTTTGCTTCGTGTTCAAGGTTCTTTTGTGGTGTTGCAGTTCTTAGTCTAGTACATGCTAGGTAAGTGTTATGTTACTGAGCTGTACCCCAAGCTCCTTCATGTGTAGTCTTAGGCTCTCTATATGGAGTTTAGTCCAATTTGTCAGAATTCTTACATGAATCAGTGTGGTTGTGAGTGGTGTGAGTTCTACCGTGCAGCAGGTAACAGCAAGTCTGCTGGAGAGTTGCTTCCTTACTCAAGGTCTGTCTTTGTTTACTTTCCAGTGGAAGTAGTAGTCATGTTCATGTGAACTCTAGGATATCTGTACACTCTCCTTTGGATGTGGCACACGCAGATCTGCCGGAGCTGGAAACAGAGGATGTCCTGGAGCTGCAGTTTCAGCAGCTTAGTCTTCCTCAGTTCTGTACCTCCATCCTGGAGGCAGCAGTTCCTCTGCTGAGAACAGGTTAGTTGGGTCTGAAATCCTGTTTCCTACAGTTTGTGTATGTGTCTCCTACAGCTGACCAGCTCTTTCTCTTTCTTGTTACAGTTTTTAGTATCTATTTTTACTTACCTTTCCTAAGAAATTAATAAGCCCCTCCCCTTCTTTACTTTACTAAATGTGAGTGCCATGCTGATATTCAAATAGAATATTCTCTTCTCTCCATAGGTTTTTATTGTCATGGGCTTCTTCTGTATTTTAAATATGAACACTAACTATAAAATTTATGTGAAAAAAGTTAAGAAAGATAATTAAGCCAAGCAAAAAAATTCGCTTTCGCTCTTTAGTCACTGTTTGAGTTACTCTCTGTTGCTCACACTTAACATTCATGTCTTTTAAAGAAAGATTTATTTATATTTATGTGTATGAGTATTGGTTGTTGGTGCCCATGGAGGCTAGAAAAGGGCATCAGATCCTCTTGAATGAGTAACAGGGTTATGAATCATCATGCTGGTGCTGGGAACCAAACCTGGGTCCTTTTTTAAGAGCAGTAGGTGCTCTTAACTACTGAACCATCTCTCTAAACACATTTATATCTTATAAGCCAGGAAATGGTAACCAAACCCCTTAACTAGATTCCTAACATTTATAACAATATATTTTACTGTATAAAATCCCCATAAATATTCTGGGTCACATTTTACTCATATGTACTAAGTATGCTTTACTAAAGAGTGGTAACAACAGTGAGAAATGGCTGATCTCTGCAGAGTTTATTAATGAAGCCCGTGTTGAGTCCTAGCCTGCTCTGTCATGGATTTCATGAGCATTGCATCCTGTGTTTGTCAACAACCCACTTTCTGCTTCAGCAGTGGTAGCTAGTGTTTTCACTCATGGTTTCAAACGAGGAGACGAGAGTTTAGAGTGATTTTCAGGCTTACCTGATGTCAGATGGCCAACAGCAGAGACTTGACAAAAAGCTCTTCCAACATTTCCAGTGTGAACAAAGGAGTGGAAGCAGTGATGACTTTATTATGTAAGGCTGTATGTTCCTCCTCAGCATTGGAAATTGAGCCAGGTTTTTATGTTTTCTAGGCAAGCATTCACCCCTAAACCTCCACATTTAGTAGTTGAAGAACTTGTCAAGATATAAATACAAGTGAGTTTTGCCCTTGTTAGTTTAATCATCAAAAAAAAAAAAAATCCCATATTACTAGTTAAAATTTTAAGGTTTCCTTTGTTTTTGTTTTTTTCCTGCTTGGAGGTGATGGAGAAGAAAGTAGAAGAAAGGTGTAAATTTGGGAAGTATTTTTGCCTTGGAGAGCCCTATCCCCTTCCTTGCCAGAGTGGGGATTGTGGCTTCCAGGAGTGTGAGTACACATGCTTTTCACGTGCTGACAGTGTTCTGTGATGGAACAGTTGAACTTTGACATTATCAAGTGCTTTTGTTTATTTGTCTGGGACATTGGGAAGAACAGTTTTAGACCTAATGGTTTTCCATTTAACCTTTCTTTAATTTGCTGTAAAAAGTCAGATTGATAATTATAAAGCTATATCTTGCACATAGAATTTTCTAAATGTTCCCTTGCCCTTTTGCAGTAAATTATTGCATAATTTGTAATTGTTCAGTATTGTAAGAGGTGCAGAGAGAGCTTGCTCCAGCTGCTAATGAAAAAATGAATGTATATCTCTGTGATTCAGGAGTTTGTTTAACTAATAATTCATTAGGAATTAACCTTTAAGATAAAGGATAGGACAGTCTTATTGGAAAATTTGCCTCACTCAGAATTTTGGAAATGTTTCTGTTTTTGGTCTCAGCAAAGGAAGGAGATTAACGGTTTCTTTCAGGGGAGTGGTGGTTTTGTTCTTTGGAGATGGTCTGGTCATGAGGCCAGTAACAGGTCATGTGACCCAGTGCTAGCATTACAGGTGTGTACCACCATGTCTAGTTAGTACAGCATCGCTTGGAATGTTTGTGGGTAGTGGTGTTTTGTTTGTTTTTTAGACAGATTCTCAGGTGCCCCAGCCTGGTCTTAAACTTACTACATAGCCCAAGATGACTTTGAACTTCTGATCTTCTTGCCTTTATCTCTTGAGTAATGGGATCAGAGGAATGCCTTACCATACCTGGTGTAGGCCATGCTGGAAGTGGAATCTACGGCCTCAAGCAAGCTAGGCAAACATTCTACCAACTTAGATACATCCTCAGCATTGGATGGTATTTCTTATATTCCTATAGTATATGATACAGTGTGGATGGACACTTATTCTTTTAGTTGCTATGCTACAGGATTTGCTTTCTGTGTGACACTTATGTGTGAAAATACTCATCTGTGACAAAGTTAAAGCTTGTGGTAGTAGACAGAAGTGATTAGAATGCATTCCCTAATTTGCTTGTTTTGTTGTGTATAATGTGTGTAACATGTTTGAAATTGCTTCAGTCTATTTCCTGGTGTTTAGGTATTTCTGCTCTCAAGCCACTTTTCCACTTATAAGCCCATTTGATTTGTCGTAGTGAGTTTGTGATGTCCTCAGTCATCTTGCCAGCAGTTTTAAAAACATCCAAGATGGGGAAATAGGAATTTGGGAGCATGCCTAGCTAGAGGGTCCCACTGATTGTCGGAAAATGGAGTGACTTTCTTTTCCCTTGCCTTTCTCCGTTTCTGTGTCTAGGCAGCAGGGAAATGATCATAAGAGTTCTGGAACTGCTTGCAGAGGACATGATGCTCATTGGACAAGCAGTCTCACCTGACATCTGGGATGACAGCAGCCTCTTTGCTATAGATGTGGTGAGAATAGTCTTCTGTGGGGTATAGACTTTCTGGCAAAATACACGATAGGCTCATTTTCATGCATCTCTATATGAATCTTTTCCTCATTGGTTTGTTACATCAATAGGAACAAATTGTGCAGAACAGTAAGAGGCCACTTGGGTATGATGGGTGTCACTCCATCCTTTCTTTTCTACAGCAGAACTATGGTATCTAATGTAAAGATTTACCAGTTTGTATTATTGTTTTCTGATTTTAATTTTTTTTTTACACTTTCGTTCATAGAAAGTGTCAGTTCATAACAAAATCAAAATAATTAACTTTAATTGTTATCATGTGTAAGATAGCTTGAGAATAGCAACATTACTATAGTGGAACAATTCAGGAAACTCTGTTTCCCAGCAGTTCTTTCTGACTTAGAGTAAATTTAAACCTTCAGACATCTAGTTGAAACATTGTACCTTACTACTTGAAAGAATGCTTTTTTCCTTACAATTTTAAGAAAAATTATATTAGCTCAGTTTATTTTCAAAAAAGGTAAAAATGTAACTCTGGAGCCCCTGGCAGTGGGACCAGGACTTATCCTGGTGTGGGAAATGACTTTTTCGGAACACATTTCCTACGATGGGATAGCGTGCTCCGCCATGAAACAGCAGGGAGGGCTTGGTTTGCCTCAGCTTCCTGTCCGGACTGTTAACTCGCCAAGGGAGGCCTGATCCTCTCTGAGGAGTGGAATGGGGGGTAGGAGTAGGACAAGTGCATAGAGGCGGGTTCAGGGGAAGGAAGGGGAACTGGGGTTGGTATGTAAAATGAAAAAAAAAAAACTTAAAAAAAAAATACATTTAAAAATTACCAAAAACTGTAACTCAGATTTCTCTCCCTGAAATTTCTTACATTGATATCATTGCAAGTGAATCTTAAAGAGTATTTGATTTGCCCTAGTGTCTAGAAATGCAATAGAATGTTCTGTATTGATCATTTAACTTGTGACTTTGTTGAACTTGTTGATTCTGAGAGGTTTTTCTCCCTCATTGTTCCAGTTTTGGTAATTTCTTCAGGATTTTCTTTCTACGGAATCACACTGTTGGTGAATAAACAGTGTTAGGACTGTGTTATCTATGGATAAAAAGCCTCATTTCTGTTTAGTCAATTTAGATATTCTTTAGTTTCTTCTTGTGGGCCCATTGCTCTGGTTGGAACATCGAGTACAGTCAGAGTGGAATATGCTGAGAGCCTTGTTCCTCATCCTGTCGGGTGTAGTTAGTCTTTAAGGATTAGATATAGTCTGAATTCTCCAGTTTTATTAGATGCTCTTAGGAAGCTGAGAGAAAGTTCTCTATTCCTTAATTTGATTTTTTTGAACAGATGTTGGATTTTGTTCTAGGTTTTTCAGTGCCTTATAGAGATAATTATTTCAACAAGTAGAAGTTACTTGTTTTTCTGTTTATTTTTATATTTGAGTCATGGTCTTGCTAGATATTTCAGGTTGGCCTTGAACTTGATCTTGAAGATTCCTGCTTCAGCCTCCCTAGTGCTGAGGTTATAGTTATGCATCCTCTTGCTTGGCTGGATATTACACTGTGCATCTTGATTTTAATGCATTTGTCCTTGTAGAATTACAGTCTTAACAAGTGGCTAAGTTATTTGTAGAGCAGTCTCACTTCATTGAGGCCTATTTAAAATTTTGCTAGAAAGGGTCTCAAACAGGGGCTTTAAAGTAGAATACTTTTGTCCTCCAATGGACATTTGGCAGTGTCTAGAAGCATTTTTATGTCTCATAGTTGGAGTGGTAGTAGCATCTAGTAGCTAGAAGCCAAGACAGCTCTTCATAAGAAATATGTTTTTAGCTGAAGGTATCAATAGTATCAAGAGTGAAAAACTATAGTCTTAGAGTATCCTTATATAGGTCTAGATTCTACTCAGGGTGAGATGTGGCCCCCTAGGGCTCCTATTGGATGTGTTATACTGGTTGACATTCAAATCTTTATTGTCCCTATCTGCACCCTGTTGTAGATGTAACCATCTTGTTAAATAAGAAACACAGAGCCAATTGCTGAGTTAAAAGCCAAGAGGTCAGAGCAAAACCTTACCCTTCACTGCTACTCTGTCTTTCCTTTCTGTAAGAGAGCTACTTCCTGTGTCCTGTCTTTTATATAGACTTTCTGTTCTGCCTTCTCATTGGTTGTAAACCCAGCCACATGACCTCCTGTCTGTACGGACCTCCAGGTCTTCTATGGTTGGTATTGAGATTAAAGGTGTGTGTCGCCATGCTGGCTGTATCCTTGAACACACAGAGATCCTGCCTAGCTCTGCCTCCCAAGTGCTGGGATTAAGGGCGTGCACCACCACCGCCCAGCTTCTGCTATGGCTTGCTCTGACCACAAGGCAACTTTATTAATATAAAAATAAATTCACATTTCAGTACAAATAAAATATCACCATATTTCCCCTTTTCTATTTTAAAAAAAGGAAAAAAGTTATAACTAATATAAGAAAAACTATATACAAAAGTATAATTATTATAAGCAATAAATACCTGAACAATGTCTAGTCCATTAACATTTGACAGAATCAGATAAACAACTCCATTAATATATAACAATGTCCATTCCAGTAACATTTGATAAACTCAGACAAAAAAATTTTCATTACTTATCCTATTTAAAACAAGTAGTTCCTTTTTAAAAGTAGATTCAAAAATTGATCTTTTTTTCTTATCATATTCATATTCTCTCTTTTTTCTTTTCATAAAAGTTTCAATAATCTACCTTTTGTCATTTCATTTTTATATCTTTCCCTTTTTCTTTTTAGTGTAGATTCAATGATCTACCCATTTATCCTATTATTTCTTTATCTTTTTTCTCAGGGTAGATTCAGTGATCTACCTCATATCTATATTCTCCTTTTTCTTTTTTAAACAAAAACTCTATTTTGGGGTTAATTGTCAAGTCCTGTATCATTTGTCAAGCCGCTGCATAATGAGAAAGTGCAGGGCTTGTTTCAAGTCCTTGTTCAAGTAGTCTGTCAGGCTGGATCATCTCAGTTAGCCATCAAAATTGTCCTAAGCAGTTTGTAGTCCAAAGTCAATCTTTCTGTGGTGTTAATCAGCTTAATGGCTTTACCATAGTCCATGTGGAATCATAATCGTGGAATCCTATCATCTTTTTGAAAATTTCAAAGTTGTTGTTGTTAGGCATGGTCATGGTTCCCTTTAGATTTTTTTTTTTTTTTTTTTTTTTTGCCTCCTCTGGTTTGGAGCAATCACAGTCTGATAAATGACTGGCTCTCAGCACTATGAATATTCTTCTCTAGAAGAGAAAATCTTCACAACAATTTCTCCCCACCATTTGTCTTGCCAAACTTTTCCAAACTGACCTTTGTCGATGCTTTCTTGTAACATGATGGTCCGGCAATTGTCTTCTGAACAAGTAGCAGTAAACCCTTTTTCCCAGGTAGCAGCATCACCGCAGTCACCAACATGATGAGAAGCAGCCAGCAACTTGGAGCAGCAGTCACATGGGACCTGCCACCATTTGTAGCTAGTCCTCGGCCGGCCGTAGTTTCTCCATAGCAAGCTTTCTAGGCCGGCCTCAAACACAGGATCCTCCTGCCTCTGCCTTCTTCAGTAAATCCAACTGGTGAGCGCCACCACAACTGAACCGATTTGTTCATGTTAAATCTCAGTGGTTCGATTTGGCCCACATTTATGCAGTTTATATCTGTAACTAAAATCACCATCTCAGCATGGACCAGTGGAACTGTGTTGGCTTCCAGACCCCTTTCTGTGCATTGCTCTCATGTGTACTCCTTTTACCTGTAATGTATTACCGTCTCAGTTTCCACATCATCTCCATCTTCTGAAACCATTGTGGCTATCACACTCCATGGGCCTCTTTGTCTATGTTTTCTCTCTCATTGTTTTGATCTTGGTAATTTCTTTAGGATTTTCATTCTGTGGAATCATACTTGCAGACACTGTAGGGCCTTCTCTTCTTTTTCTTTACTCTGACATGACAGTTTTATACTGCTAACTCTTCAGTGTCTACTAACTTTTTCCTTATTTTGTGCAGCTTTTTAGTTGTTTCTTAGGAAGAAACGACTAGTTCTTATTGCTATTTTATGACCCAAAGCAGAGGCTTTAAATTATGGAAGTTACCAGAGTTTTAATTGTCCAGTTATTCTACAGTATAGAGTCTACATCTCTCTGAGTCATTATGTATGGACAAATGTTATGCTGGTTACTTTTTGTCAACTTGACACAAACTAGAGTCACCTGAGAAGAGGGGATCTTAGTTGAAGAATTGCTGCCATTATATTGGCCTGTGGTTATATCTATGTGAATTTTCTTAATTGCTAATTAACTTAGGAGAGCTTAGCACACTGGGGGCAGTGCCATCAGGTGGGCCTGGGTTATATCAGAAAAGTAGCCAAACAAGATAGAGGAAGCAAGCCAGTAGGCAGAGTTCTTCTGTGGTCTGTACTTGAGTTCCTGTCTCTGGGTTCCTGCCTGAGTTTCTGGTTGACTTCCCACAGTGATGGACTGTGATATGGAAGTGTAAACCAAATAATAAACTCCTTCTTCCCCCAAGTTGGTTTGGTCAGTGATTTAGGAAACAAGCTAGGACAAATGTTTGTTTTCTACTCTCTGTATTTCATTTGGTGGATAAGCTCAGAAATCCACAGTAGCTCCAGGAATGCAGTATTATAGCATAACATTCAGGAGATCTGTAAACTACCAAAGTTGGGTTGTTTTTAGTGCTAGCGTTTGAATCCAGGACCTGTTGCACAAGAATTTTGCCACTGAAACACATCTTCAGCCCTTAATGTATGCTCAGTAATTAGAAACTATACCTTTTTTGACATTTCAGTGTACCATAATTCCTTTGTCATTTATATCTCTTATTTTACAATTATCTGACAAACATTTTTCTTGAAAGAATGATATTGTCTCTTTTGTTAATGTCAATTAGTAATGTCTGTTCTCTTAATTTTCCTTCCTTTCTTTTTGTTTATCCTGTTAGAGAAATATTATAATAATTCATTATTCCTAGAAAATATATATTGCTTTTAAGATAAATTGTTTAGTGTTTTGTAAATGTTGGGGATCAAACCCAGGGCCTTGCATGTGCTGGGCATATTCTTCCCACCTAGCTGTATCCCCAGCCCATATGTGATTTTCTTTGTTATTGTGATTATGACTATCTATATTTAATTAAGGTCTGTTTGGGCTGTTAGAAAATGGACTGTTAGTAATCCTTCAGAATAGAAGTCAGAACACAAGTAAAATATATATAATACAGATATTTACATAACAAATAAATATTTGTATATTAATTATCTTTCTCATGTTATAATGAATACTTGAATTAACTTGTCAAGGGAAAAGGTTGTTTAGACTTACAGTTTTGGAGCTTACAGTTTAAGAATGAGTGGAACCAGTTGCTTTGGGTTCAGGTGTGTGTGTGTGTGTGTGTGTGTGTGTGTGTGTGTGTGTGTGTGTGTGTGATAGCAGTGGTGGTCTTTGTATGATGTTAATTTGCATACCTCATGGCCAGAAAGCAGAAAGAAAGGGGAAGAGGCTAAGGCTCCTTTGGTCCTCTTCAAATGAAAGCCTCGGGGACTAAGGATAATCCACTGGGCTCTCCCTCCTGATAGCTTCACCCTGGAGACCAAGCCTTTAACACTTAGACCTGGGAGCTGTTTAAACTTCTAACTATAACAGCACCATGTATACAAATATCTATGGTTTTATTTATTTTAATGATACATGTGCCTTGAAAGGATAAATAAATGACATATAGGTATAATATGTTTTCAAGCCTTTCACTTGGTTAATAGTTTTTGTTTTGAGACAGAGTTTCATGCGTCCTAGGCTAGTCTCCCTACTCGCTGTGTAGCAAAAGATGATCCTGAACTTCTGATCCTCTTGTCTCCATTTCCCAATGCTTGGATTACAAGCATGAGATACCTTCCCAAGGCAGTAATTTAGAGCTTCCTGCATCCTGAACAATCATAAACCAACTGAACTACATCTTTAGTCCTGATAAAATAATTCTTCACCTTCGTTTTTCTTTAAAGTTATTCTCCTTCATGGTAGTTTTTTATAAAAAGGAGATTTTTTTTTTTTCCCATACTGAAGGATTCCAGCAAGTGATTTTATTCTTAGAAATGTGAGGAATGGATTATCAGTTTTTTCTTAAATTAACTTGAAGATGCTTGGCCAGAACATTTATCTGTGAAAGTTAGTCATTCACTTTTTACTTTTGGTTGCTGATCTTTGGTGACTCAATGATTTTTTTTTTTTTTTTTTTTTACTGTAAAGGTTAAATCTGTTATATAAGTACCAGTTGGTATGTAAGAAATGCTAGGTCAAATATCAGTACTTGAAATAGTACATTATTAATTTAAGAATAAATACCTCGCTGGGCGGTGGTGGCGTACGCCTTTAATCTCAGCACTCGGGAAGCAGAGGCGGGCGGATCTCTGTGAATTCGAGGCCAGCCTGATCTACAAAGTGAGTTCCAGAAAAGGCGCAAAACTACACAGAGAAACCCTGTCTTGAAAAACAAAACAAAACAAACAAACAACAAAAAGAATAAATACCTCCTTGATAAAAGCTATTTTCTTCAGTGTTATATTAAAGTAAGCAAGAAACTGAAATTTCTTTTTGTTCCTACTTTGGCCAAATTTAAGGTGAAAGATAATATTGTTGTTAAGTCATTAAAGGAGTACCACAATATATTGTTATCAATTTAAAAATTAAATACTTAAGGGTATATAATCATATTTCAAGATAGTTCTAAATAGTTCAGTTGTGTCTAACATTCTGTAATTCAGTTTTGTTAAGCACAATATAATGAATCTTCCCCTAGAATTAAATACCTTTATCCATTTGAAATAAATAAGAGAAAATTATTTTTGTTAAAACTGAAAATTTATTGCTAAGCACTTGCCAAAATTAGATTTTTTCCAGAGTACCTCATTTTACCTTGCATAAAAAATCAGGTCTGCACTTTTCCTTACACACATGGCGGTTGGGTTGAGGAGCTGGGGCTGTGCCTTCTCTCAGGTCATGTCCACCTCTCCTGTTGTCCTTGGTTTCTGTTTCATTTCAGTCCCTGGGTCACTTCCCTGCAGCTCACTGGTGTCTCCGTGCTTCTGAGTTCCCAGTGATCTGCAGTGAGTGTGCAGTGTGGCTTCTGTCTGTAGGTGGCTTTCTGTCTCAGTTTTTATGTACGCTGTGCTTGGAGTGAGTCTCCCCGTGTGTTCTGTCCTTGTACTGCTGTACTGTCTCATGGAAGCTGTCCGGATATGCACCTAGGTAGTTTACAGAGCATGCCAAGAATACCTTGAATGTATTTTGGTCTATATTGTCATGGCTTGGCAAGTCTGTTTATTTATGCTTTATGATTTTCTCTATGTTTTATATATACACCTTTCAATATGAAAGGTCCACTGTCCTGGCTAAGTGGTAAGTTTCATGGAAATTTATAATAAAATATTTTCCTCTTAAAACAACATTGCTACTTGAGAAGAAAGTTGACATAATTTGACAACTCTTTTTTAGTTTGTTGGCTTCTGTTTTACTATTTAATAACATTTGGATCAGTTTGAGGATACAGCTGTTAAATTACATCCTCTACCCCATTATATTTGCCATTGTACTCAGCACATATTCAGACACACATTAGAAGCAAGGTCCATATGTATGTGTGCTCTAATTTGGAACATTTGGCAGTGGAAACAGGGAGGAGTTTATAGTCCATTAAGTTTTTGTGTTTTAGTGTTTTTGTTACCATTAGTTAGGATTTTTCATTCAATACTCAAGAACTGGTAGCTCTTCATTACAGCGCCCGTACATTTGTCATTCCTTTGTGTTTTTATTATTATCACATAGATGCTGGTTATTTGGTTCAGTGGCATACTTTTTTTGTGTGTGTTGGATTTATCCATTTTACATACCAACCACAGATTCCCCTCTCCTCCCTCCTCCCGCTCCTTCACCCTTTGCTTTCTTCCTACCCACCCCCCCTCTATCCCCTCCTCCAAAAGGGTAAATCCCCCCATGGGGGGACAGCAAAGCCTGTCCATTCAGAGACATTCAGTTGAAGCAAGACCAAGCCCCTCTTCCCTGCATCAAGGGGGAGCAAGGTGTCTAACCATAGGTAGTAAGATCCAGAAAGCCAGCTCATGCACCAGGGATAGACCCTGATCACACTGCCAGGGGCCCATGAAACAGACCCAGCTATACAACTGGCGCCCGTATGCAGAGGATCTAGTATTTTAACAATAATATTTTATTTGTTCTCAATGATATTTGTATATTTACATGCAGAATTGATCGTTTTGTTTAGTTTTGTCTCGTTTGAATGTTTTCAGAAAGAGAAACTGCTCCAGGTATTGGGATCCCTTGGAGAAACCATGTGTTACCGTAAAACCAGCATTAACTTGGAGCAAGCTGAGGCTCTGCTTGTGCACCACAGGATGGCTTTTGTCAGCATTGCACTGTTCACAGTTCGACTGTTGCAAATCCTTCTCCCCGTTGAAAAGGTAAGGGAGATAAGGCTGGATACTTGTACTGAACATTGTAAATAAATGACTAATGGTGTGAAGATGTTCTGCTCTAGAATATTTTCAAAATATATGTGGTATAGCACCACATCTTGCATGGCTTGACCCTGGGAACCTAATTGGGGTGACAAGAAAATGAAAAAAGACCAACACACAGACCCATGTACAGAAAAGCCAGGATCAAGTGGGCCATGTGCTCTGATGGAGACACATCACCACCTGCAGACCAAAATAAGCCTATTTATTTTATACATTTCAATCAAGGAGATGGGTTTATTGTATGCAGCTGAATAAGGAAGTAAGTTTAGCTAATCTTGCTAGGAGGTCTCTGTCTTAGTTACTATTCTATTGTTTTGAAGAGACATCATGACTAAGGCAGCATATACAAGAAAGCATTTAATTTGGGGTTTGCTTACAGTTTCAGAGGGTGAGTCCATGACCATTATATCAGGGAGCAAGGCAGGCAGGCAGGTAGGAATGGCAGTAGAGCTGTAGCTGAGATCCACCAGCAGCAGGCAGAGAGAGGAAGAGAGAGAAAGAGACAGAGACACAGAGATAGAGAGACAGAGACAGACACTTACCTGGGCATGGCATTGCATTTTGACACCTCACACCCTACCTACCCTCATTGACATAATTCCTCCCAAAAAGCCACACCTTCTAATCCTTCCTAAACAGTCCATCAACTGGAAGCCAAACAATTAAATATTTGTGTTGTATGATATTAAGATATCATACAACATATATGAGCCTATGGGGACTATTCAGACCACCACAGTCTCTGTAGGGGAGCAGTCTCATCTTGCAGTCATAATGGAGGAGGAAGCTGTGCTTGGTAATTTCTGCATATAGTGCACACTGATCAGTGGAAGGCTTTGCCACACCCAGTGTGGCTGAGGCATTGGGATCCTAGACAGGGCTATGCCTATGTGAGTAATACACATTCACTCAGGAAGTCATTGCTCCTCACATATTCACCCAGAAAGTCATCTGCCCCTCACACATCCATCCAAGACTTCCTCTACTTCTCACAACTCCACCTTTTTTACTTCTCTCCCCCTCTCTCTCTCTCTCTCTCTCTCTTTTGAGTCAGGGTTTTTCAGTGTAGTTTTGGTGCCTGTCCTGGATCTCACTGGCCTCAAATTCAATGAGATCTGCCTGGCTCTGCCTCCCAAGTGCTGGGATTAAAGGTGTGCACCACCACCACCTGACTTCTTTTTTTTTTTTTTATTTCTTAAATGCTACTGTTGCAGCTTGACTTGTGGTTCAGTGGCAGTTTTTGTGATCTCTGGAACCTGGCTAAGGAGAGAAAACGTGGAGGCCTTTGGCCTGGGTGATTTGTGTTTATTCTGCTCAAAAACTAGGAAAGCTTGAAAATCAATAAGCTCTTTCCCTTGAAGCAGGCCTCTCTCAGGGCTGCTTTTAAGAGTGCTGCTACCTAGGCCACCAAGTGAAAGGGACAGACCTGTTTCCTGAGGTGGTGCCCAGCCTGCCCTGTAGTGGCCAGTGCCCTACTATCAAGGAGTTCCCATCTAAGAGGGCATATACTACCTCAGACCCTGGCCTCACAGATAAGGGCTTCGTAGCCTAGGGTAGGGAGGCTGGTTCTGTTGTCCTGCTTTAGCTCAGGGGCAAGAGCAGCTTGCTTTTGCCAGAGATCAAGCTCAAACACAAGGGTCCACTGCCCCTGACCACTTCTACACCTGAAGGAAAAAAAGCCTAGACAAAGATCTGGGCAGGTTGTCTGGAAGTCCAGGAACTGTTTCA
This sequence comes from Onychomys torridus, assembly GCF_903995425.1. Lineage (NCBI taxonomy): Eukaryota > Metazoa > Chordata > Mammalia > Rodentia > Cricetidae > Onychomys > Onychomys torridus. The sequence continues at coordinate 76,885,655 of NC_050455.1, forward strand.
GTGTGGACAGGTCAATGGTGACTGTAACATGAATTTTAAAAGGTCTCATTAATAAAAACAAAAAACAAAAAACTCACAGAGCCAGATATTGGAGCGAAAGCTGAAAGATCAGAGAAGCAGAAAGAAGCCAGCCATGTTCTTACTGCTAGGAAATCTCAGAAGAGAGAGCTACTTCCTGTATACTCATGCCTATATACCTTCTGTGCCCTGCCATCTTACTTCCTCTCTCTGCTCAGTTCTATCACTTCCTGTCTGTCCAGACCTTCAGACCTCTGTGGTTAATTACTGCTGGGATTAAAGGCGTGTGCCTCTATGCTTGGCTTTGTTCCTAGTGTGGCCTTGAACTCACAGATATCTGGATGAATTTCTGCCTCCTGAATGCTAGGATTAAAGGCATGTGCTACCACTGCCTGACCTTCATATTTAATATAGTGGCTGGCTTTTTCCTCTGATCCCTAGATAAGCTTTATGGGGGTGCACAAATAAAATATCACCACAGGTGACTATAAAGTGATTTGCTACACCAATCCCAAACTTGTGAAACTCTAAAATCCTAAAGAATCCAGATAGTTTGGGAGATGAGTATAATCCATTTCAACAGCCAATTCATAAGGAAATATTGCCAGTAAAATCTCTGTCAGAGAACTAAAATATCACTTCAAAATATGAGCGTAATTGCCTCTTCCTGGGTTCCGCCTGTCCCATGTTTTACACCTAGCACTTAGCCATGTGCTCACTATCTCTCTCCCCCCCTTCCTTCCTCCCTCTCTCCCTCTTTCTCTCTCCACACTTCTCCCAGACCTACGTAACTAACTTGGTCCTGGAAACCTGGTTGGGGTGACAAAGGAATGAAGATAGGATAGACACACAGACACATGGATAGACAAACTGGGATTGGGTGGGCTGTCCACTGTGACAGAGACACTGACACCAACAGCCACCCTGAAACTCAGGTGAGGAGGTGGTTTATTATATGTAGTTGCACAAGGAAGGTGGTCTAGCTAGTCCGGGTAGGAGATCTCTCTGTAGGGAGCAGTCTCAGGCTATATAGTCATCCAAGAGGAAGCTGTGCTTGCTACTTTCTGCACACTGGTCAGTCTTTCCTAAATACTCACACTTGGACCAGAGGAAGGCTTTGCCATTCCTATGGGTCTGAGACCTTGAGGTCCTTAACATGGCTGTATTAACAAAGAATGCATAGGAGAAATCATGGCATCCAGAGAATTACTTGCTGTGCCTTTTCATTGTCCTTAGTTATCAACAATTTTTAATTTTGTACCTAGAGTTTTGTGGAGAATATAGTCTCAATTCTATTTTCTGGTAATATGTAACACTTACAATATATTGCCAGGTCGTTTTGGAAAAAACAAAATTTGACATTTAAAACATACATTTTTGCTTTGTGAAAAATTAAAATGTGGAACCCTAGTACTGACCTTGGTTCTCATGAACTACCCTACTTGTGATTCTTAAAGCCATCTACTTGTTTACACTCCTCAGATAAATGTTTCTGTACAAGACTATCAATTACCTGAACTGCAAACTAGTGCATGTGGTATGTGTAGATAGTGTGTGTATGTATAGTGTGTGTACAATATGTCCAGTGTCCTTTTGTTTTTCTTTTGTTGAACATAGATATTTTTCATTGTTTTTCTGAAGATAAATCAGTATCTGTAATTTTTGGTAGTGTTTGTGTTTTTTTTTTTTTCTTTATTATTATCTGTTTTAAATTTTATACATCAGCCATGGGTTCCCCTGTCCTCCCCCCTCCTGCTCCCATCCCCACCTTTCCCCCAGACCCTCCCCTCCATTCCCATGTCCTCCAGGATCAAGGCACCCCTGGGGATTCAGTACAGGCAGGTCCTGTCACCTCCTTCCAGACTGAGCAAAGTGTCCCTATGTAAGCCTAAGGTTTCAAACAGCCAGCTCATGCACTAAGGATAGATCCTGGTCCCACAGACTGGGTGCCTCCCAAGCAGATCAAGCTATTCAATTGTCTCACTTATCCAGAGGGCCTGATCCAGCTGGGGCCTCCACAGCCTTTGGTTCATAATTCATGTGCTTCCATTCGTTTGGCTATTTGTCCCTGTGCTTTTTGCAATCTTGGATTCAACAATTCACGCTCTTGCAGACCCTCCTCTTTCTCGACAGTTGGACACCTGGAGTTCCACCTGGGGCCTGGCTGAGGATCTCTGCATCCACTTCCATCAGTTATTGGATGAGAGTTCCAAGACGACTGTTAGGGTGTTTGGCCATCTGATCACCAGACTAGGTCAGATCAGGCTTTCTCTCGACCATTGCCAGCAGACTACAGAGGATATATCATTGTGGATTTCTGGGGACCTCTCAAGCACTTTGCCTATTCCTGTTCTCATGTGGTCTTCATTTATCATGGTCAGTTATTCCTTGTTCTCCCTTTCTGTTCTTGATCCAGCTGGGATCTCCTGCTCCCCTAAGCTTTCTTTCCCTCAAATCTTACCCTTCATTACTCACACTGTCATCCAGGTTGTTCATGTAGATCTCATCCATTTCTCTGTCATTGGGTGATCCTTGGGTCTTTCCTAGGGTCCCGTTTTCTAGGTAGCCTCCCTGGAGTTGTGTAGCAGTCTAGTCATCTTTGTTTTACATCTAGTATCCTCCTATGAGTGAGTACATACCATGTTTGTCCTTCTGAGTCTGGGTTACCTCACTCAGGATGCTTTTTTTGTAGATCCAGCCATTTGCCTGTAAAACTCATGATGTCATTGTTTTTCTCTGCTGAGTAGTACTCCATTGTGTATATGTACCATATTTCCTTTATCCATTCTTCAGTTGAAGGGCATCTAGGTTGTTTCCAGGTTCTGGCTATTACAAACAAAGCTGATACGAACACAGCTGAGCAAATGCCCTTGTGGTATGATTGAGCATTCCTTGGGTATATGCCCAAGAGTGCTGCTATAGCTGGGTCTTGGGGGAGATGGATTCCCAATTTTCTAAGGAAGTGCCATATTGATTTCCAAAGTGGCTGTACAAGCTTGCATTCCCACCAGCAGTGGAGGAGAGTTCCCCTTGCTCCACATCCTCTCCAGCATAAGCTGTCTTCTGTGTTTTTGATCTTAGCCATTCTGACAGGTGTAAGGTGGTATCTCAGAGTCATTTTGATTTGCATTTCCCAGATAATTAGGGATGTTGAGCAATTCCTTAAATGTCTTTCAGCCATTTGAACTTCCTCTGTGGAGAATTCTCTGTTTGTTCTATAGCCCATTTCTTAATTAGACTGTTGGGCATTTTGATGTCTAATTTCTTGAGTTCTTTATATATTCTGGATATCAGCCCTCTGTCAGATGTGGGGTTGGTGAAGCCCTTTTCCCATTCTGTAGGCTGTCGCTTTGTCTTGTTGACCGTGTCCTTTGCTCTACAAAAGCTTCTCAGTTTCAGCAGGTCCCATTGATTGATTGTTTCTCTCAGTGTCTGTGCTACTGGTGTTATATTTAAAAAGTGATCTCTGGTGCCAATGCATTCAAGAGTACTTCCTACTTTCTCTTCTGTCAGGTTCAGAGTAGCTGGACTTATGTTGAGGTCTTTGATCCACTTGGATTTAAATTTTGTGCACGGTGACAGATATGGATCTATTTGCAGCCTTCTACACATTGACATCCAGTTATGCCAGCACCATTTGTTGAAGATGCTTTCTTTTTTCCATTGTACATTTTTGGCTTCTTTGTCAAAAATTATATGTTCATAGGTGTGCAGGTTAATGTCAGGGTCTTCAATTAGATTCCATTGGTCCTCTTGTTGGTTTTAATGCCAGTTCCAAGCTGTTTTTATTATGGTAGCTCTATAGTAGAGCTTGAGGTCGGGGAGTGTGATGCCTCCAGAGGTTGTTTTATTGTACAGGATTCTTTTGGTTATCCTGAGTTATTTTGTTTTTCCATATGAAGTTGAGTATCATTCTTTCCAGATCTGTGAAGAATTGTGTTGGTAATTTGATGGGAATTGTGTTGAATCTGTAGATTGCTTTTGGTAAGATAGCCATTTTTACTATGTTAATCCTGCCTATCCACGAGCATGGGAGATCTTTCCATTTTCTGACATCTTCTTCAATTTCTTTTTTCAGGGACTTAAAGTTCTTGTCATATAGGTCCTTCACATGCTTAGTTAGATACCTAAACATAATAAAGGCATTCTACAGCAAGCCAACAGCCAACGTCAAATTAAATGGAGAGAAACTCAAAGCAATACCACTAAAATCAGGAACAAGGCAAGGCTGTCCCCTCTCCCCCTACTTATTCAATATAGTAGTTGAAGTTCTAGCCAGAGCTATAAGACAATATAAAGAGATTAAGGGGATACAAATTGGAAAGGGAGAAGTCAGGCTCTCCCTATTTGCAGATGACATGTTAGTATACATGAGTGACCCCAAAAATTCAACCAAGGAACTGATACAGCTAATAAAAACCTTCAGCAACATTGCAGGATACAAGATCAACTCAAAATTCAGTAGCCCTTCTATATACAGTAGACAAACAGGCTGAGAAGGAAATCAGAGATACATCACCCTTTACAATAGCCACAAATGATATAAAATACCTTGGGGTTACTCTAACTAAGCGTGTTTGTGTTTTTAGCTTAAAACTTTACTAGATCCATTTCAGACACTGCAAGAAATTGTAATTAATGTATTTAGAGGGTACTTGGTTATATTTTCTTTAATTAACTAAGTACTTTAAAATGGCATCTAAACAGATCCTCTTCTCCATTGTTCCTCATAGCTCTATTGTGTATAAACATTAAATTTTGCTGCCCTCTACTTGTGAGGAGCCACCAACAACTGGAGGGGAATTTGATTCCTGAAACTTGTCATGTTTACAGAGGTTTTTCCTTTGAAATTGCTATGCTTTGATTGTAAATAACTTTGAAGAGTATTTATATTTGGTTAAAATGTTGGTTATCTTGTGTGAACTAAATTGGGAAATAAAATAAAGGTTATTTCATTTGGGTAAATACGTGTGTGTAAGAGGGGGAGGCAGGGCGGTGGGAGGGCTGGAAATACTAGCCTTGAACCAGAAAATGCAGAATGCAAGTGTATTCTAGGAATATACTTGTATTACTCTCAGCTTGCAATCAGAAGTAAAAGCAAAGAGGACTTCATACACCAAGTCCTCTGGCCGTTTAGTGACGTGTGTCAGGGCTTGTGTTTGATGCTGCTGACTGAGTGATTCAGAGCAGTACACTTTGAAGTTTAATGTGCAAACATATCTCCTTGAGATCTTGTTACTTCTATCTTCCATATTCTGAGTCATCAGGGTAGGGCCTGAGTGGCTGCATTTCAAGCCCCCCACCTACTATTGCTGGGGACACAGGGCCTTGTGCTTGCTAGGCAAGAACTTTACTACTGAGCTAAATAAATCCTAAACCTGGAGGTCTCCTTTTCTTACAAACTCTAAGATAATGCTGTACCATGCAAGAATTAAATTTAGGATCTTAGCACAGTATTTTGAATTGTTGGTGTAATAGAATTTCAGGTATAAATATGCAGAGTGAAAAGTTCAGAATTCTTCCTTGAGGAGAAAAGGGGAAAGGAAGGAAATGAATATTTATCAAATACTATTGTCTTTGGCTACCTGTTGCTGTGAAGAGACACTATGACTATGGCAGTTCTTATGAAGGAAAGCATTTAATTGGGGTAGCCTTACAATACAGAAGGTTAGTCCATTGTCATCATGGCAGGAAGCATGGCAGCATGCAGACAGACATAGTGCTGGCGAAGGAGCTGGGTCAGCAGGCAGCAGGAAGAGAGAATGACACTGGGCCTGACTTGAGCATCTAAAACCTCAAAGCCTGCCCCCAGTGACACATTTCCTCCTACAAGACCACACGTACTATAACAAGGCGACACCTCCTAATAATGCTGCTCCCTCTGAGTCTATGGGAGCCAGTTTCATTCAGACCACCACAGCTATGTAGTGTGCTCTTTGCTTAATGCTTAATTCATATCCAGCTATTATTTCTCTCACTAGAATGGGGCATTACTCTTTTAAACTAAAATGTAGTTATTATGGAGTTAGACCCTCTAGGTTATGTTATTTCACTACAGTGTGTCCAAGTCACCAATTGTCCTTCACTTATTCCTCTTTATTTTCCTCATTCTTTCAAATGTAAAAGACTAACCTCATGAAATATCCTCCTTTATATGGTCTTTAAATGTGATTTGCTCGTTTATATTTCCAGGCAAGACATACACACATCATATCATATGGTTCATATCATCTAAATCTTACAGATCTCTAGTGTTCCACTTTAATACCTTCACTTGGATAGTGGTGTCTCTAACTCCTCACCTCAGACCTAATTCTTTACTTCATAAGTGTTTTCTCCCTGTGGACTTTGTTATTTCAGTAAGTAGTATCTTCATTTTTCATTTGTTAATTTCATAGGCAAAAGTTCCAGTCCGTTAGTAGCATTTCTCCAGTGTAGAAAGTACCCGAGTTGAACCCAGTGTCCTGTTTGAGCTGTCTTACTGCAGTAAACTCTTCATTGGTTTCTCTGTTTTCACCTTTGTGTTTTACTCTATATTCTTTGTAGACTAGTCTCAATACTTGCTTGTGTCCTGGCAACGGCTTCCATCTGTGAGCAAGTCCTTAAGGAAAATCAAAGCCTTAACTGATCTGGCTCATCTTTCCCTATCTCCACCCCTCAGCACTATCTCTAATGGCCAACTTGTGACTTGTGTACTTACTGTTCCCTTTGCTGTAACTGCCTTACCCCAGATACCTATATTTCCTGGCTGTCCAGGTCCTTTATTGTGCAGGCGCATCTGGGAAGATGGAGCCTTAGTTGAAGAATTGCCTCCATCAGATTGGCCTGTGGGAAGTCTGAGGGGCATTTTCTTGATTGATGATTTTTGTGGGAGGGCCTGGTCCAAAGAGGACCGTGCCATCTTTGGATAGGTGGTCCTGGGGTGTATAGAAAGGAAACTAAGCAAGCCACGGAAAGCAAGCCAGTAAGCTGTTTTTCTCTGTGGTCTCTGCTTCACTTCCTGCCTTCAGGTTCTTGGCTTGAGTTTCTCCCTGGGTTTTCTTTGGTGATGGTTTGTAACTGGTAAGCCAGATAAACCCTTTCTTCTCTAAATTGGGTTTGGTCATAATGTACAGTAGAAAGTACACTAGGACACTCTGATGCCCCTTATAGAGAGGTTGTACTGCTTCACAGCAGTAACCCTTCTTGTCTGTTCCACATCACTTTTCTCTCTTTCCCATCCTGGTTTAAAAGTTTTTACTAGTATTACTAGCTACATCTGACATTGTATGGATGCAGTATTTACTCTCCGCCTTCTTTAGTGGAATGTTAGCTTCACAAGGGCAGAGATTTTGTTTTGCTTTTGCTGTGTTCCCAGAATCTGTACAGTGCCCACCATGCACAGGAACAGAGAGGGGAGTTAATAGATGTTGACTGAATTGTAGGTGAGCAGGTATGTGGTTTTTCTCTCTTTCTTTTTCAGTAGGAGAGTTACTCAAAAAATAGTGAACATTCTGTTGACTTTCTAATAGCTTCTTTCTTACGCATTTAAGCTTTTCAGTGATTTTAAACTAAAATTTGATTCCATCTTTTGATCTTCATTTTCTAATTGTAAACTATTTTCAGGGCCTTGTTGCTTAATTGATGAAGCATTTATCTAAATTGTTCTATTATTAATAAAAACTCAGGAGTCAGATATTGGGGTAATAACCTGATAGATCAAGAAATCAGCAGAGGCTTACCCTCTCTCTCCATGCTTCCCAGATTGAAAAGACCTGTGAATCCTTCTAAGCCCCTCCATACTCTTTCCTGTGCTCTCTATTGTACTGTATCCTGGGTCCTCCAAAATACCTGTGGCTAATTCTGGTCAGCTAGTTGTTGACTCCACACCCTGATTCAAGGGTAATTTCATTAACAGTCTTGAATTCTCACAGTACGATTAAATATCAGCAGCAAATTGATCCACCTCTTAATATTAGTCTTTTAGGCAGTTGGTGATTATTGTTAAAATAGGACAGCCATGAAATAAATCATGGTTAAATCCAGTAATAATGACAATATTTCAGCCATACTACTGAGCTTGTTGAATGATTTTTCTTTAACTTTGACTTAACCACATTTCATTTCTTTAGTTAATACTTAGAATCTAACCACAAAACTAGAATCATTAAAAATAGGTACTAGTTTTAAGTCCATTGATTTTGGTTATTAAATATATCTTAATATAAAGCAACACAATAAGTCTGTCTTCAGTAAGTTTTCTGGAACTATTTGAAATATGTGGAATTTCCTCTCAAAAAGAGCACAAGTCAATTTTTGCTCAAATAAATCAAGATGGACTTGAGTTAGTGTTGTATCTTGTGTAGTTAGTAAGCCCTGCATTGCATGCTTATTTATGTCAGAGAAAATGTTTCAAGAGTGTCTTGGCTTTATGCTTTGTTTCATAGTCAAGGTGTAGACAAAGGGCAGCTCCTAGAGGAAGAGCAGTTTGATCCAGGAGGAGGAAGGTATTCAGTCTCCCGGCCTGAGACAGAGAGTCCATATTTGGACTTCAGACATTTTGGGCAAAGAGAAAATACAATTTTGTATATTGGAAAATACAATTTTCTCTTGAAAAAGCATACATTCTTGGTAGAGAATATGGAAGATAGACTCAACTAACATTATATTTTATAGTATGTTTCTAAAAAACATTTAACTTTTTTCTTTTTTTTAATCAAGGCGAGTGAGTTTTTGCCAGAGCCTGTATCAGCAGCATTGTTCCTTGTCTCGTTGGACATGCCTATTTCTTTGGAATATCCAGACATTCACGACACTGTTGTGGCTTATTTGGAACAGCTGGATTCTGAAAACTACAGCATTTACAAACGAACTGCTGAGGCTGTTTATTCAATTGAATGTACCTGTAACTTTCTATCTGATGTGGGGAAAGAGGTAAAATGTTTTGTAAATATCTCTTCAGTCTTTTTGGTGAAGTGTTTAGAAAATCTAACCTACACTGTTCCAACTGATAGGCATACAGCAAGTAAATTGCTAGGTGTGAGATACATTTTTGTTGAGTGGGCCTGTAGTCTGATTATAATAAGGATATAATTTGTACAAAAGCAACACAGAAACTTTAGTGTACTGAATAGTGTGTATTCATAGAATTAGCAATTTCAGAAAGCTGTAGCTCTGTTTTACTATATGGGAACTGAGTGATGATGGATTTTATTAGAATTACACGATAGCTATGTTAATGCGTACTTATATACTTGTAGATACAATTTTGTTTTAATTTTTTATAACAGTTATTACATGCTTTCATGAAGAACTTGTTAATTTGTTACTGGTAATTGTAGTCTTGAATTGTTTTTAAGATAGTGGGTGTCTTGAGGTATAGTATTGAAGCACTAATTATTACCATTTATCTCATTTAAAAATACTATTGAAGCACTAAAATATTATATTAAAAGACTGGTGGATCCTAGAGATGACATTGCCTTGAGTAGAGGTATGTGTAGCATCTGAGAATACCAAAATGGGTCTTGCACACAATTCTTATTGCTTTTGAAGTATCTCTGAACCTCATGTTTATAATTTTCCTTTATTTATTTATTATGTTTTCCCTTTGTTTTGCCATTTTTCTTCTCTTAACACCTTTCCCTGTACTGTGGATAGAATCTCAGGCCTCCAGCCCCACCCCCCTTTTTTTTATTTTTTAACTTTCCTGTTTGTTTTTGTAAATTTACCAGCTTGGCCTTGAGCTCATTCTGTAGTCCTGGGAGCCTCGTGTTTGGCCTCAGCCTCCTCAGCAGCTGGGTTAAGGCCTGGCTCCCTGGCCTGGCTCCCTTTTGTCACTTCTTGATGCTGCTGGCTTCCCAGTTCTTTCTTTAAAGTTTTCAGTCACGTCTTTAAGTGGATATTTGGCATTCTGCAGTATTTTGGCTAAGCACCTGTAGATGCCTTCTGTGTTTCTAGAACTTGTTAGGATGGTAGAGAGGAGTGATAGGTGATAAAATACTCTAGTATTTTAGTAACGGAGGTCACGGATAAGTAAAGGAAATCCAAATAATGAATGGTCCCACTACAATTTCCCCTCCACTTTGCCTTCTAGGTTGACATTTGTAGATTGATTCTTCAGAAAGTGGAGTTAAACAAATATGAACAGGGTCTCTGAATGGTTTGATTTCTTGAAGGTACTTAGTTCACTATGAGAATGTCATTGCATATGAATTTCATATTTCCTGTTTCTTTTCTCTTTTGTTACAGGGAGAAAAGAATCTCCTAGAATTATTGGAGCTAGCAGACCAAGCCGTGAGGAGCTTTTCTTATCATCATCATTCCCCCCTAATAAAGGAAATCATCTGCATTTGTTCAAAGATGTAATATTTCCTTTTTAAAAACGTGGCAGCATAGGGCAGTGTGTGTGTGTGCGCGTGCGTGCACATGTGTCCATGTACGTGTGTGGTCATTAACATGGGTATGCCAATTTAGGAATAATATGCATGAACGTGGTTATGTAGACTTAGGAGTAATATAAATAAAAATGACCTTATATGTTTCCTATTTTAGTTTAAATTGTTTTATGGGTCTCACTGTTAAATTGAATTAGCTTATTAAATTGTATAGCTGCATTAACTAGTTAATTGCTTTATTCAAGAGTTAACAATGTCATGCCTATAATGAAAATGAATAGTTCTTGGATTTGTATACATTGTGGCCATCTCTGTCTACAACTCCAACAGTTATTAGTTTAAGTAGTCAGAGGTGCTGCGCTCAGGACACAGAAGCAGGAGATTTACTTGGACTTCAAAATCAGCATGCACTCCATAGTGAGACCTGATCTCAAAAAATAAAGTCAAGACAGAAATAATTCCCCAAGTTTACGATTCCTTTGTAATTATAATTTTATAAATTACTAATTTTATAAAACTTAAGGATATTTAGAAAGCATTATGTATTGGTTAATTTATTTTGAGGATACTGGGATAGATTCCTATAATAAATTCCACCAGTTAACTTTGAGCTTTAATTTTATTTTTATTAATGTGTATCGATAGCATGGGTACGCATGCATATGTGTGGAGGTAGGAGGACAACTTTGGGGAATTGACTCTTTTTTCACAGTAGGATCTGGGGATTGAACTCAGGTCATCAGGTTTGCGTGACAAGCACCTCGACCCTCTAAGCCGTTTCCCTGGCTCCGGGCCAAAAGTTTTTGTTTTTGTTTTTGTTTTTTTTTTTGTTCAAATTTTATTCTTTTTGAATAGGGTCTGACTGTGTAGCCTTGGTTAGCCAGGAGCTTTCTATGTTGACCAGGGTGGCCTGGAACTTAGTGATCTGTCTACCTCTGTCCCCTGAGTGTTGGACTTGAAGGCTTGTGTCACTCACTATGCCTGGCTGCAAGTGTGAGTTTTTATGGGTGTTTTCTTTTTGCTTCTTTCTCTGTCCCATAAGAGAATATTTTTTGCCTGGTAAGTTCTTGCTGATGTAGTTAATTAAGGGAAGATCCACTCTTAATTAAAAGATCCTCAATTAAGGAACTGGAGTAGGAGGGGCCTTCCCATCATGCTTTGTAATCCTTTGCCTGGTACCTTGCTGGCCTCAGATATTTTGGCTGTTTTTCTTTTTTACCAGCTGGAAATCTGCACAGGCCAGTCCATTACTGCAAGGAGAGAGCCAGAAGGTGTTTCTCCATATGCTGTCTCACCCATGGCCACAGGTGAAGGTGGAAACTTATCAGTGCTGTCTGGAGATTGTGAAGGTGGGGCTTTTCTTTCCTTCTAAAATTAATTTGTTAATATGAGAACTAAGAATGGATTCTCATACTATGCCTTTAGAATTAAATTTCCTGAGCTTTTTGTGTTAGCCTAAGAACTGTATTCCATAAGTAGATGGTACTCATTAGTCAGCTCTGTGAAGGTTGCACTATTAAATTTCCTTTGGCTTCCTAGTCTCCCTGAACTGCTTTATTAAATATAACAACTCCTGTAAGTCTGTTTGGGTGTTGCCATTCTTGCTTCTGATCTGTTTTCACATCAATAAAAAGACTACATTAAACAGACACGGCTTTCTCTCCCCTTCTGTACCATCAGTGCAGCTACTTTTGGTGTTGATGTATGTCTTTCCATCATGTTTTTAGAATATATGTTTACTGTAGATGCATGTCTTTATAAAGTGTATTATTGTTTATTTTGTACACCCAGAGTATAGTTTCATGCTATACATGTTTTTGTTAAGTGTTTAGTTTATCTGAAGGATTTGAGATCTACTTAGTTAATTCATCTTTACTGTTATAAGTTGGAGTTTGCTTCCTTTTATGTAATGGTGAATATTTAGGTTGAATCTCCTTTTTACTGTACCAAAGTTTTTAATCCTGAGTCCTGGGATCTTTACTCTGTGGTGCTCAGATGGCACTATGTCCATCTGAGATGAGTTTTAAAGGCTATAATCTTGATAATGTCATCTAGAGATGGGCTTAGGAGGCTTGTGGAAGGGATTATCATACTTATGGATGAATAAGCTGGAGCTCAGAAAATTGTATATATCTTAAGGAAGTGACAGCTGTTCTTAAACATTAAGGCTGAAGCCTTATCTCTCAAAAGTCTAGAGTATTTTTTGTAGCATTAAGTTAATAGTTAAAAATAAATGTGCTAATGTGTATGCATATAAATATGTGAAATCACATGCATATATTTTGAATTGTGAATTGTTAGTAGTTATAAGGACAGAATAATCTCCAGTATGACAGGAATTGAGTTTAAGCTTGTCACTCATTATTGCATGTATTTCCACCTATTGTATTTGCATTCTGTTAATATTTCTGATCACTCCTGCTCTCTCTCACATAGCTTCTAACAAAACATTTTCTGTTATAATTGAGAAAGGATTTTATATTTCCTTCTTCTTCCTTCTTCACATATTTCTTCCCCAGTATCTTTTCTTTCCTTTTCTTTTCTTTAATTTGAATTTTGTTTTTCTTTTTCAAGCTTCAGTAAAGCAGGTCACAAATCAAACACCAGGTTAAGGTTTTAGAGTTTTGTCATATCTTTTTTTTTTTTTTTTTTTTTTGGTTTTTCAAGACAGGGTTTCTCTGTGTAGCTTTGGAGCCTGTCCTAGAACTCACTCTGTAGATCAGGCTGGCCTCAAACTCACAGAAATCCGCCTGGCTCTGCCTCCTGGGATTAAAGGCGTGAGCCACCACCGTCTGGCAAATACTCCTCTAAGTATTTTGTCTTTTTTTTTTTTTTTTTCCTTCAGAGCAGAGGACCGAACCCAGAGCCTTGTGCTTGCTAGGCAAGTGCTCTACCACTGAGCTAAATCCCCAACCCCTTGTCATGTCTTTTATATCTGTTGATTTTTAGGGGTTATGGTTGTTTGGTTATTTATGAAGACTTTGCTCATTAGCAGAACATTACATAACCCACATAGACTTGAACAGCTAGTATGAGCTAAAAAACAATTTTAATGATGTAAAAACTAAAATTGGAACTAAATTACAAATAGAAGAAAAAGGATTCTTTTAGAAAAATCATTGTCACTAATTAAAAATAAATTTGTGTTATTTTACAGGAATGTTTAGGTGTCCATAATGTCACTAAACCTGTATCTTCACTTTGTAGTGGAATTCATTTTCTGCTTCATCCAAAAGTTCTATATGAAATCTCTGCATTTGGTATTCAAGAACCCAAAAATGAGGTATGATATGTTAAAAATATGTACAAAAGATTACCAAGTCGGGGCTGGAAAGATGGCTTAGTGGTTAAAGGCACCGACTGCTCTCCCAAAGGACCCAGGTTCAAATCCCAGCACCCACATGGCAGCTAACAACTGTCTGTAACTCAAAGATCTGACCTGCAGGCAAAACACCAATGCACATAAAATAAAAGTAAATAAATTAAAAAAAAAAAAAAGATTACCAAGTCAAAGAAATGCTCTAATAAAATTGGACAGCTTTATGAGAAGGTATAAGGAAATGTGTACTTAGTATATTAGTTAAGTTCTGATATTATTTACAAAAAAGAAATGTTAAAATGGGTAAATCAAAACACAGAATGCACTTGATCTCAGAATCAGATCAACATTTTACTATGATTTCCTTTTAGATGTAAGGAACTACAGAATAGTTGTTATTTCAGATTTATTGCTAAGGGTAAAATAGCAGAAACTTAAGGGAGAAAACTCATTAATACCAGAATATAGACAACATACGGCAAGAGAAACATTTGAAGAAAGATAAGTTAGTTTTGTACCTTTTCAGATCTTACAAAATATTACAGGTCTGTGAGAGGACTTAGTGGGACATCTCATAGCATGGCTGTGTCTCGTTGAGCAGGTGAATGCTGCTGCCAAGGCCATTCTGTTGCATCTGCTTCAGGGACGATTGGTGATGACAGCACTGACCTGGAACAAGTTTATCGAGTCTCTCTGTCCTGTCATTCCAGTGCTACAGGTACTCTGTGAAATTCATTTTTATGATGCCATTTATCTGTGGCTGGTTGTCAGTGATGTAAAAGAATACAAGCAGCAGAACCGTCACTTTGTGAGAGAAATGAAGGGGAGCTTTGAAGGCACTGGGGAGAAGTGAGCAGGAAGTGGGTGGCAGAAGGTTAAACATGGATAGCTAATTTGCCCATGTATACTTTACATATCTGGGTGGGAGGTCAAAAAGTATTGACTGTGCAAACTAGAGCGCAACCTTTTATAAAGGCTTTGAGGCAAAGCCAGCAGTCCTTGTTAAGCAGACACTGCATAATTAGGTTGCCTCATGCATTCTATTTGTGCATGTATTTAATTAGAGTGATGCTTTGATTAATGAGCTCCTAGGAACAAAGCTTTCTTATACAGTCCTTCTGGACCCTGAAGGAATTAGGAAACTTTAGGTCTCTCTACCTCCCTTGGATGGAAAGGTAGGGCTAGTACCCACAAACTTATTTGCTGTACTCCAACTGCAGGGGCGTCAGCATGAAGAAATGAAGTAGTAGTATCTGACCACCAGATGAGTTTCACACAAGTGGCCAGCCCTGAATAACTCAAACCATCTTTATTTATACTTCAAAAACAAGCATATTTTCCCATACCAACAAACATATTTTTCCCACCTTCCAGCATTAATATTTAGCAAAACAAATATGTCAAATATGTTTTTTTTTCCCCAACTTTTACATCAGAACATCTTTAAACCAAAGTAACACATCATTTTGCTAGAGTAGCCAAATATCAAGCCAGGTACATCCTGTCTTCACAAAACTAAAAGGTGATTAACATAGGCACTGTAAATGGAGTTTTCCTGTCTTGACTGCCTGGTCCCAAATACCTGGGAGCTGCTTCCCAAATTACCACACAGAGGCTTATATTAATTATGTTTGGCCAGTAGCTCAAGCTTATTACTAACTAGCTCTTACACTTAAATTAACCCATAATTCTTATCAGTATTTAGCCACATGACTTGGTACCTTTTCTCAGTACAGCATTCTCATCTTGCTTCCTTTGCATCTATCTGGTGACTCCCCATCTCCACCCTTTCTCTTCCTGTATCTCCATTTGGCTTTCCCACCAAGCCTTATTCTGACTGGCTGTATGCCAAAACAGCTTTTATTATCAACCAATGAGAACAGCATACATTCACAGCATACAGAAGGATCCTCCCACAGCATTTTTCCCTTTCTGTCTAATCAAAAGAAAAAGCAGCTGCTGGGTATTTGGACTGGGTAGTCCTGACAGAAAAACTTCATTTACATATGATGCCCAAATGTTTGGCAAGAATTTCCACATAAAACCTGATAAAGCTTAAAAAAAGGTCTCTAAACATACAAGAGAACAGAGTCAAGCACAGCTTCTTGGTAACCATCTTTTCTCTGGTAGCTCTGTTTACTGGAGGTGAGCAGAGGCATGACTCCATTAAGAGACGGCTTCTTGACACAGTGTTAAAAGCAAAAGCCACGTGTCTAAACATAGATAAGAATTATAGGTTAATTTCAGTGTAAGAGCTAGTTAGTAATAAGCCTGAGCTACCAGCCAAGTATTTATAAGGAATATTAATCCCCTGAGTCAATTATTTGCGAAGTGGTTGCCGGCTATTTGGGAATTACTGGCGGGACAGAGACTTCCACCTTTGAGGCACACTTTTTCAAGAACAATGGTCTTGTTTAAAACATGTTTACAGAAATAGTGATTATTTGCTGTAAACTGATGACATACATTTAGCTTATGTCTTAACTGCCCATTAACTTATTGTACCAATCCTGTCAGCAGTGAATGAGAACAGTTCCCAGGATCTGGAACAATGAAGGTATTTCCTGAAGTCTTGGTTCCCAAGGAATTTTGAGGAAAATATTTGAGAAAAAATAGGGTTTCCAGGAGTGATCACTGGAATCTGTGTGTGTCTGTCCCACGTGTGACTGAGGAAGTGACACTGAAAACCGCCAAGAGAATCCAACATTGTGAGAGAGAAGGAGTGTGCAGGCTGCTCAGTCCCCATGGTTTCCTGTGCTGCCCCAAAGTCCACTGGTCCTTGCTGAGGGAGTCTCCGTGGGCTTTGCCTCTTCTGGAGACCCTTTGGACAAGCACTCATATACTGATCCAAAACTGCATTGCATGGCAACCAAAACACTTACTAATTTGTGTTAATTAAATTTTATTTATATGTATATATGTGTTTGTATGAGTGTATGCCATGTATGTGGGTACCCAAGGAGACCAGGATCACCTACATTGGAGTGACAGGCAGTTATAAAATGCCTGATGTGGATTCTCCAGAACTGAAATGTGGGAAGAGCTTTTGTCTAGTACTGTGATGTAGGTGGAGTTTCTCTGTGTCTTAGCAGCTCCCAAATAACCTACACGGAGACAATAAATGCTCAACTGATAGCTCAGGCTGGTTACTAGCTAACTCTTAAATTTTAAATTAACCCATATTTCTTATCTACCCTCTGCTGTGTGGCTGTACCTTCTTTCAGCATGTCATGTTCATCTTGCTTCTCTCTGCCTCTCATGACCCTCAGACTCTGCCCTTCTTCCCAGCATCCTCCTAGAATGGTTTCCCACCCAATGTCTTCCTGCCCAGCTATAGGTCAATCAGCTCTTTATTGAGAGTAATACATATTTACAGTGTACAAAGATTGTTCCACAGTACCATGAAGAAAAGTGACTTTTATTTATCCATCCCTTCCACATTTTCCTTTCTAGTTTTATTTTGTTGCTATGACCAGTATCATGACCAACAGCAACTTAAGGAAGGAAAGGATTTATTTGGCTTATACTTCCAGCTCACAGGGCATCATCAAGGGAAGCTAGGGCAGAAACTCAAGCAAAGACCATGTAAGAAAGCTGCTCTGTGGCTCACTCTCTGGGTAGCTCATGCTCATGCTCAGCTATCTAGGACTGGTGCTGCCCAAAGTGTGCTGGGCCTCCTGCATCAGGTAATAATCAAGACAATCCCACAGACATGCCCACAGGCTAGTTTGATCTATGTAGTTCTTTGGTTCAGGTTTCCTCTCAGATGACTCTAGGTTGTGTCAAGTTGACAGTTAAAGCATACTAGGACATCTGAGAATGTGCTTCAGAAGCCTCCTTTTTTCTCACTTTTATATCACCTATGTTGCATTGTGTTATTTGTTATTAAAAATATGTAGAAGAAATGGCTGTAATTCACTCGAAACAGATTACAACTTCCTATGGACAATGGTTCTCTGTTCCCAATGGACACATAGGTTTTAGTCCTCAAAGCTCACTGGTCTAGTTTTCTGCCGGAAGTTCCTGTAGCATTGCTGCTTGGATCTATTTGGAGAGGACTAAAGATCTTGTCAAGTGTCTTGAGTATGAAGACGCTACTGCTAGGATCGTAGAAAACAGAGATATCAGCACATTTTCCTTAAAATGTACTTTAAAAAATTATTTTACTTTTAATTTCATCTCCTTATTTCATATTGGTTATTTTGAAAAATGACTGTTATTCAACTGACTTGAAGGGAATTGAATTGCATGACATGCCTGTATAATTACTATTATTTTCAAATTGAAAACTTAATATGTATAAAATTGAATGATAATTTCTCTTAAAAAATAATTCTTAGGGCTATGCTGATCCAGAAGATCCTTTAGGCAACTGCATTCTCCTTCTAAGCAAAGCGAGTTCTGAGGCAGAAGACATTCTCCCTTCCACTACCCGGCTGAAGTCTATGCTGCGACTTTTGCTAGTGAAAAAGCCTTCGTGAGTACAGTGTAACTTTTTGAATAAAAAAGATCAATAAAGGTGTCCTGGAAGAGTATAGTAATTATATGAATCTGAAACAGTAGAACTAAAGAAAGGGAGGAAGGTGGCTCCATGTTATGGTAGATTGGCTGCTACAGAATTTAATTTTAATGGTGTTTAAATTTCATTTACTTTGTACTGTTACTTGGGGAGCTAGAGGGAATTCTTTCCTTCACCATCATTGGTGTAGGTATCATCTTAACTAAAATAGCAGAAGGAGGGATATATAGTTATGAATTTTCTTTGTTCCTTTCTGAAGTTAATGGTGGGGACATTTCCCCTCACTGAAAAGAGGGAAACATTTAAAGTCAAGCAGTGATGAAGAGTATTCAAAAGGCCAAGAGGAGCAGTCTTTTTAATTTAATTTATTTATTTAAAGATTTTAGTTATTACTTTTTTATTTTGTGTGTATGGGTGTTTTGCCTGCATATATTTCTGTGCACCATATTTGTATCTGGTGTTTGTAGAGAGCAGAAGAGGCCATCAGATCTCTTGGTACTGGAATTAGAATGGTTGTGAGCTACTATGTAGGTGCTGGGAATTGAACCCCATACTCTGCAAGAACAGCAAATGCTCTTAACCTGCTGAGACATTTCTCTAGCCCGAGCAATGTTTAGAAAATTTACTTTATTTTTAATGATGGGTATATGTGTGTGTCTGTTTGTGGGTGTCCATGGGGGCCAGAGGCACTGAATCCTTCTGGAGTTGGAGTTAAAGGCATTCATGAGCTACCTGGTTTAGGTGCTATAATCAAACTGTGTCCTATAGAATAGCATTATGTGCTCTTAACCTCTGAGGCATTTGTCCAGTGCAGACATTGTTTTGAGAATAAATAATTTTGTTTTCCCCACATGATAAAGAAGTATGTGGAAATAAATTAAAGCACCGAAGGCATAAAAGGAAGAGACCCTGCATATATCTTTGCAGTGTGATGCAGGAAGAAGCAGAACAGTTAATGTCAACATGTTCCACGGAGACTGGCTTCCATAATTATTGCCATGGTCCCTGGGAAACACTAGTATTTATTGTGCTAGCACTGTACTCTTTTTCTCTTAGCCAACACCTGCATTTGGTGAGGCAACACAAAAGTATATTTGTTGTTCTCTTAGGTAGACTCTTAGGTAGATTGTATTAGTTATTTTGTTGTTGTTGATGATGCTCTGACTAAATACCTAACAAAAGCAACTTGAGAGAGCAAGGGCTTATTTTGGCTCATAGCTTAAGGTAACAGTCAGTTATGTTGTGGGAGGCATGGCAGCAGGAGCCTGAAGCAGCCAACCACATTACATGTGTTGTCAGCAGAGACAGACGGATGCTGGTGCTTAGGTCATGTTCTTTTCATTCATTCATGGGATGGTACTACTCACAGTCTTCCCACCTTAATAATCCCTTTGGTGACACACCCTCATGAACAGATCATGTCAGAGATCTGTTTCTGTCATAATTCTAAATCCAGGCAAGCTGACAGTGAAGGTGAACAAACATCACAGGGGCCCAAGGTCTCTAGTGAGCAAAGACACCTTCAACAGGATCCACGAACAAGGTCTGAATTCTCTTCAAGTAAGAGCAAAGTTTAACTTAGATATTCATTTTCTTCATTCTGTACTATCCCATTTATAAATTTAATGAAGTTGGGAATTCTGTTTACTGACTAATTTTTATATTTTTACAGAGTATGTAAGTATATTTGGGATAAGTAGATAAATATTAGAATAATTGGATTCTGGCAGCTAGATCTTAACCTAAAAACATGCCAAGTTTATAGACTAGAACAGAACACACACACAAACATGTTTTATCTTTCTCATCCCTAGCCTTGTTGTGAGTCATTGCCTGGAAGAAAGTAACAAACAACAGCATTACACAAATGTCTGACTTTCTTTCTTTCCTTTCTTACCAGTGTGATAAGACACCACAACTAAGGCAACTTATAAAAGAAAGCACCTACTTTGGGGCTGATATTTCCAGAGGGTTAAGGACCATGGCCATTTTGGTGGTGTGTACACAAATTTCTAAACAGTCTTATTAAATAAGAAACACAGAGTCAAATACAGGGGCGCAAGCCATAGAGATCAGAGCAATAGTTAACAACCACCAAACTAACCTTAGCTTACCACACAGTTGTCACTTCCCAAGGTAACTGAACCAGCTTCTTTCTATCTAACCTGTGCTTTTATTGGCTTGCAGTTCTGCCTTCTCATTGGCTGTAAACCCAGCCACATCATTTCCTCGTCACTACCTGTCTGTACAGACCTCCAGGTCTCTATGGTTGCTCCTGGGATTAAAGGCGTATATAACCATGCTTGGCTATGTCCTTGAACACACAGAGACTCTGCCTGCCATGTGATCAGATTAAGGGCATGTGCTACCACCTCCTGACTTCTGTTTATGGCTGGCTATGACCTCTGATCTCTAGGCAAACTTTCTTTATTAACATACAAATAAAATATCACATTTCAGGGAAAATATCACCACAGTGGGGAGCCTGGCAGTAGACAGAAAGTCATGGTCCTAGAGAAGTAGATGAGAGCTTACATCTGATCTACAACTATGAGGCAGAGCAGGGTGAGAGAGAGAGAGAGAGAGAGAGAGAGAGAGAGAGAGAGAGAGAGAGAGAGAGAAAGAAGGCTCCTGTGAATGGCATTGGGAATGGCATGGAGTTTTTGAAATCTTTTATTTATTATTATTATTATTATTATTATTGTTATTGTTATTGTTATTGTTATTATTATTATTATATTTGTGTTATAATTTTACACATGTCAGAGATCTGTTGGGTTCCCTGTCCTCCCCCCTCCCGCCCCCACCCTCACCTTCTCCCCAGCCCCTCCCCTCCATTCCCATGTCCTCCAGAATCAAGGCACCCCTGGGTATTCATTTAAACCTGGTGGATTCAGTACAGGCAGGTCCTGTCACCTTCCAGGCTGAGCATGTGTCCCTGTGTAAGCCCAAGGTTCCAAACAGCCAGCTCATGCACTAAGGACAGATACTGGTCCCACAGCCTGGATGCCTCCCAAACAGTTCAAGCTATTCAATTGTCTCACTTATCTAGAGGACCTGATCAAGCTGGGGGCTCCACAGCCTTTGGTTCATAATTCATGTGCTTTCATTCATTTGACTATTTGTCCTTGTGCTTATTCCAATCTTGGGCTCAACAATTCACACACATACAGTCCCTCCTCTTTCTCAATTACTGGACACCTGGAGCTTCACCTGGGGCCTGGCTGAGGATCTTTGCATCCATTTCCATCAGTTATTGGATGAGAGTTCCAAGACGACTGTTAGGGTGTTTGGCAATCTGATCACCAGACTAGGTCAGATCAAGCTTTCTCTCCACCATTGCCAGCAGTCTACAGAGGATGTATCATTGTGGATTTCAGGGGACCTCTCAAGCACTCTGCCTATTCCTGTTCTCATGTGGTCTTCATTTATCATGGTCTGTTATTCCTTGTTCTCCCTTTTGTTCTTGATCCAGCTGGGATCTCCTGCTCCCCTAAATTTCTTTCGCTCAAACCTTGCCCTTCATTACTCCCACTGTCGTCCAGGTTGTTCGTGTAGATCTCATCCATTTCTCTGTCATTGGGTGATCCCTGTGTCTTTCCTAGGGTCCCATTTTCTAGGTAGCTTCCCTGGAGTTGTGTAGCAGTCTAGTCATCTTTGTTTTACATCTAGTATCCTCCTATGAGTGAGTATGTACCATGTTTGTCCTTCTGAGTCTGGGTTTCCTCACTCAGGATGATTTTTTTCTAGATCTATCCATTTGCCTGTAAAACTCATGATGTCATTGTTTTTCTCTGCTGAGTAGTACTCCATTGTGTATATGTACCATATTTCCTTTATCCATTCTTCAGTTGAAGGGCATCTAGGTTGTTTCCAGGTTCTGGCTATTACAAACAAAGCTGATACGAACATAGCTGCGCAAATGCCCTTGTGGTATGATTGAGCATTCCTTGGGTATATGCCCAAGAGTGCTGCTATAGCTGGGTCTTGGGGGAGATGGATTCCCAATTTTCTAAGGAAGCACCATATTGATTTCCAAAGTGGCTGTATAAGCTTGCATTCCCACCAGCAGTGGAGGAGAGTTCCCCTTGCTCCACATCCTCTCCAGCATAAGCTCTCTGCTGTGTTTTTGATCTTAGCCACTCTGACCAGGTGTAAGGTGGTATCTCAGAGTCATTTTGATTTGCATTTCCCAGATAATTAGGGATGTTGAGCAATTCCTTAAATGTCTTTCAGCCATTTGAACTTCCTCTGTGGAGAATTCTCTGTTTAGTTCTATAGCCCATTTCTTAATTGGACTGTTGGGCATTTTGATGTCTAATTTCTTGAGTTCTTTATATATTCTGGATATCAGCCCTCTGTCAGATGTGGGGTTAGTGAAGACCTTTTCCCATTCTGTAGGCTGTCGCTTTGTCTTGTTGACCGTGTCTACAAAAGCTTCTCAGTTTCAACAGGTCCCATTGATTGATTGTTTCTCTCAGTGTCTGTGCTACTGGTGTTATATTTAGAAAGTGATCTCTGGTGCCTATGTGTTCAAGAGTACTTCCTACTTTCTCTTCTATCAGGTTCAGAGAAACTGGATTTATGTTGAGGTCTTTGATCCACTTGGACTTAAGTTTTGTGCATGGTGACAGATATGGATCTATTTGCAGCCTTCTACACATTGACATCCAGTTATGCCAGCACCATTTGTTGAAGATGCTTTCTTTTTTCCATTGTACATTTTTGGCTTCTTTGTCAAAAATTATATGTTCATAGTTGTGCAGGTTAATGTTAGGGTCTTCAATTAGATTCCATTGGTCCACATGTTGGTTTTTATGGCAGTACCAAGCTGTTTTTATTATGGTAGCTCTATAGTAGAGCTTGAGGTCGGGGAGTGTGATGCCTCCAGAGGTTGTTTTATTGTACAGGATTCTTTTGGTTATCCTGGATTTTTTGTTTTTCCATATGAAGTTGAGTATTATTCTTTCCAGATCTGTGAAGAATTGTGTTGGTAATTTTATGGGAATTGTGTTGAATCTGTAGATTGCTTTTGGTAAGATCGCCATTTTTACTATGTTAATCCTGCCTATCCACGAGCATGGGAGATCTTTCCATTTTCTGACATCTTCTTCAATTTCTTTTTCAGGGACTTAAAGTTCTTGTCATATAGGTCCTTCACATGCTTAGTTAGAGCAACCCCAAGGTATTTTATATCGTTTGTGGCTATTGTAAAGGGTGATGTATCTCTGATTTCCTTCTCAGCCTGTTTGTCTATTGTATATAGGAGGGCTACTGATTTTTTTGAGTTGATCTTGTATCCTGCTATGTTGCTGAAGGTTTTTATTAGCTATATCAATTCCTTGGTTGAATTTTTTTGGGGCTACTCATGTATACTATAATGTCATCTGCAAATAGGGAAAGCTTGACTTCTTCCTTTCCAATTTGTGTCCCCTTAATCTCATGTTGTCTTATAGCTCTGGCTAGAACTTCAAGTACTATATTGAATAAGTAGGGGGAGTGGGGACACCCTTGCCTTGTTCCTGATTTTAGTGGTATTGCTTTGAGTTTCTCACCATTTAATTTGATGTTGGCTGTTGGCTTGCTGTAGATTGCCTTTATTATGTTCAGGTATGTTCCCTGTATTCCTGATCACTCCAAGACCTTTATCATGAAGGGGTGTTGGATTTTGTCAAATGCCTTTTCTGCATCTAGTGAGATGAACATGTGGTTTTTTTTCCTTTGAGTTTGTTTATATGCTGTATTACTTTGACGGAGCTCTGGTCCAGATGAGAGTGCTGGCCGGATAGGAGCTGGGGGGCTGGACTCTGAGTCTCAGGAAGTCCCTGGGGTCTCCTTATCTCGTTCAGATGGGAGCTCCTCTTGTCCAGATGGGAGTTCAGGGACAGGATGGAAGCTCTGGTCCAGATGGGAGTTCTGGGGCTGATGGGAGCTGGGGGCTCTCTGGTCCAGATGGGAGATCCGGGGCAGGATGGAATGCTGGACACTGGTCTCTAAGTCTCCGGAAGTGGCTAGGGTCTCCAGCAGATGGGTGTCGGGGCAAGGGTTTGAGGTTGTAGTGTCCACTGGAGGGTTTCTCTTGTCCAGTTGGGAATTCTGGGGTGGATGGGACCTGGGGGCTGGTCTCTGAGTCTCAGGAAGTGGCTGGTGTCTCAGGCAAATGGGTATGGGGGCAGGGTGTGGAGATTGCAGGGTCTGCCTGCAGTCTTGGGAAAAGGGAGCCTTCCCACAGGGCCCGCTGATTGGCCAGAAACTGGGGCCAAGTTGGGCAGGTCTTCCCAGGATGTTGCCCAGGGATGTGACCCAGGCGCAGTTGCCTCTCTGACTATAACCCCAGGCATTCACCTCTGGTCCAGATGGGAGTTCCGGGGCAGATGGGAGCTGGGGGCTGGTCTCTGAGTCTCAGGAAGTGGTTGGGGTCTCGGGCAAATGGGTGTGGGGGCAGGGTGTGGAGACTGCAGGGTCTGCTTTCGGTCTTGGAAATGGGGAGCCTTCCCACAGGCCCGCCGATTGGCTGGAAACGGGGGCCAATTTCGGTTTTTGAAATCTTAAAGCCTACTTTCAGTGACACATCTCCTTTAACAAGGGTGCATCTAATCTTTCCCAAACAGTTCCACCAAATACAGACCAAACCCTCTTGAGCATATGGGGGGTCATTCTCTTTCAAACCACAACATTCTGCTCCCTGGACCCCTTATTCTTATAGCCTTATCAAAATGCAAAATTCATTTAGTTCAACTTCAAAATCCCCATAGTCTTTCAGGTTCAACTTGTTTAAATGTCAAAAGTCTCTTCTGAGACTAAGGCAGTCTCTTAATTGTAACCCCCTGCAAAAGCAAAAAGCAAATTACATACTTCCAAATGCAATGACACAAAATATACATTTCCATTCCAAAAGGCATGAAAAGAGACACAATGAGGAAATACTCAACCAAACCAAGAATGAAACCAGTGGGACAGACTCCAAGTCCTGAAGCTGTGTGTCCTGTTTCAAGATAGCTCTGCCTTTCCAGTTCTGTTGACTGCAACGTACTGCTTTCCTTCTCTTGTGCTGGTTCTGCTTCCCTGCTTGGAGATATCCTAGGCAGATATCCCACGGGGCTGGCATCTCCATATCTTGGGTTCTCTAGCACGATCCAGGCTTCACTTTCATAGCTTCACACAGTGGCCCTCCCGGCTTCCATGGAGAGCCTGTCCCGGCTCCAGTGACTTGCTACAGCCCTTTTACTCTGTCCCCTCCCTGACCCTAAAGCTAGCACCATGCGATGGGTGCTGCCAAGCTCTGATGCCTGCTTGGAATGGAACCTGTCCCCTCGCTTGAATTACATTTCCATAAACTTTGATTTGTTGTTGCTCTTTGGGAACAGACAGTTCTTAAGTCTTGTATTTCCCAGTTTTCAGGACTAGATGGGTGGGGTTTTGCCCTGAGAGCACCACGTCCTTTATTCCATTTAGTATAGGTTTGTCCTTTTTCTCCTTCAGCACAAGCCTTGGCTCCAACATTAAATTTCCTAGTGTTCTTTTTCTCCTCTAACTGTACATTTTGTCTTTCATTTTGTTCTGCTTGCTTTTTTTCCTTACAGGCCTACATAAGAAGGATTACTAGTAACCAAGTAACAGATTCAATTTTAAGCTGTCTTGAAATCTCCTCTGCCAATGTTATTAGTCCAAAACTTCAACTTAACCACAGATAGATTGTTGGGATAAGGGCAAAACCCAGCCACATTCTTTGCCAAAATATCACAGGAATAGTCTTTAGCCCAGTTGCTATTACTGTTCTTCTCTGAGACCTTTTGAGTTGAGCCTCTATATTCCACATGGTTTCAGTACTACTGTCTTCCAGGCTTCTGCTTGAATGAATACACAGTTAAGTACTGTTTACAGCATTCAACCACTTTCCTAGTCCAAAGTCCTGAGGTCTTCCACATTTCTCCAAAAAAAAAAAAAAAAAAAAAAAAAAAAAAGAAAAAGAAAAATGTATTATCAGACCTGTCACAGCAATACTATTCCTGGTACCAACTTCTGAGTTAGTTACTTTTCTATCGCCATGACAAAACACTATGATAAAGGCAACTTATAAATGAAAGCACTCATTTTGGGCCTCAAGATTCCAGAGGGTTAGAGTACATGACCATTTTGGCAGGGAGCATGGTGGCAGGCATGCGTGACTCTGGAGAAGTAGTAGCTGAGAGGTTACATAAGGAGAGAGAGTGAGAAGAAGAGAGAGCAAGCTAACTGGGAATGTTGTGGGCTTTGAAACCTCCAAGCCCACCTCGAAGTCTCCATCAAGGTCATACCTCCCAAACCTTCCCAAACATTTCCACCATGTGTAGACCCTTCACTCAAATTATGAGCCTTTGGGGCCATTCTCCTTCAGACCACCACAACTTACAATTTTGGTTTTATACTGGGCTTTATCACTATGTTGCCTAGGCTTACTCTCAAACTCCTGTGTTAAAAATCCTTCTGTTGCATCCTGGCACAGTTGGGGCTACAGATCTGACATGGAGATTAACTGAAGTTGACTGTGTTTTTTAGTTTCTTTAAGTCTACCCAATTGTTGTTATTAATCATTCTCAGTTTCTGATGTTATTTTATAAAACAAAATTGACTCTATATGAAAATAGATCTATATGAACGAGTTTTGTGGAAACAGGAAAATACTGCTGATGACAGTGTATATATATATATGGATAGTTATATTTTATTTTGATAATTCTTTGTATTTATAAGCCTGTTTATAATCCTATTTATAAGCACAAAATACTGATTTAAATACCTTGTGTTTTGTTTTTAGGGTTCGTTCACTAGCATTAAAGCTGTTAGCATTTTATCTTACCAATGAAGAAGGGGCTGATACAAAGCGCCCATTCATAGATGCCAGAATTCTCTCCCGAGTTACTAATCTATTTATTGTGAAAAAACCTATTGACCTTAAACTGGATGACAGACGAGAACTAGTTATTAAGGTAACTATAACTTTTGAGTTTATTACTGTGTAGTAATTTGATACATTTATATAGCATGCATTTTATGTGATGACTTTCAGGCTGTGTATGCATAGGGAGGGAGATGGGTAATTTGGGACTAGTTTCTTGTATTCTATATTGATCTGGTTTCTGGATGTGTTTGTTTACTGGGCAGATACTACTTAAATGTGTTAATTCCACTGGTTGAGAATAAGACCACTACCACATTTTAAAACCAAATTTGAAGCAAGCTTTAATTAAATACTAGCCAGGTTGATGAACTCTCTGGCCAGGTCCATTTCTGGGTTCCCAGAAAATGGGCACAAGTCAAACCTTGAAGAGGCTTAAAAAGGCAACCCCACAAAGGCTTGTCCAATCAGGGACAGTCACATATCCTGACATATTTCCCATCCTCATATGATCAAGCATGTCTGGTGTTGGTGCAGAAAGCTCAAACAAACTTGTTCAGGGGAGTGAAAACATAAATAGCCTCTAGCCTTTAATTTTGGTTCTTACAAGTGCCTATTGTATTCTAGGGACTATATGTATGTGCTGAAAGTGGAAGTTATTCATGGAGTGTCTGAAATGCACTACATTTGGATAGAGTGAGAAGTCTTGTGATGAGTTTTTACATCTTTTTCTAATTTTTAAAAACCTATGTGCATGTGAATACAGTGCCCAGTTGAAGCCAGAAGAGGGCATTGGATTCCCTGGACCTGGAGTTACAGATGGTTGTTAGACACTTGATGTGGATGCTGGGGACCAAACTCAGATCCTTTGGAAGAGCAGCATATGCTCTTAACCTCTGAGTTATTTCTTTAGCTCCTGGGTTTTTTTTTTTTTTTCAGTTAATTTCTCAAAATGTATTTTTATTAGATTTATATATTTGCATATAAATGTTTACAAATGTATACATGTATACACACACACACACACACACACACACACACACACACACACACATAAGGTCATGTCATAGAAGTCACTGTTTTTCTTCTACCATATGTGTTGCTGGAGATGGAACATAGATCATCAGGCTTGGCAGCAAGTGCCATTACCCATTGAGCATCTCACCTGCTCTTATGATGACCAAACAAATACCATTGACATAAAAGTATTGTGAATTGCCAATTAGGAAAAAAGAAAAAGTTCTTGTGAAAAGTATTTCAGCCTCTGCATTTTAGGAGAAACACACACATACCCACACACATGTATATGTATCTCCAAGGCAGTTTCTCTAGGATTTTACAGTGATTATAAGATTTTTTTTTTTTAAACTCTTCACTGAATCCTTGGCCTTTGGCTCCTTTAGACGACTCCACAAGGTTAGGTGTTTTTGTTTGTTTGTTTGTTTGTTTGTTTTTGCCAACTTGAAACAAGTTAGGATAATCTTGAAAGAGGGAAGCCTAATTAAGACAGTGCCTCCATTAAGACTGATATGTACATAAATCTATGAGCACTTTCCTGATTAATGATAGATGTGGAAGGACTCAGCCCACTTTAGTTGATGCCACCCCAGAGCAGCTTGTCCTGATTTATATGAAAACACAAGCTGAGAAAGGCACAAAGAGCATGCTATGAGCAGTGTTTCTCTGTGGTCTCTGCTTTGGTTCCTGCCCTGAATTCTCCTTGGTGATGATTGTGACCTGGAAGTTGTGAGATGAAATAAAGACCTTCCTAGGGTATTTAAAAGATACAGCTAGGGAATGAGTGAGTACCAAAATTCTATTAGTCGTTATTAGGCTTTTGTAGAATTTGTAGAAAGGGAGGAGAGGAATTCCTGGAATTCCTTGTGAGTCTACAGTAGGGATGTGTTCTGGTTTGCTTTTTGTTGCTCTGAAAAAACATTGACCAAAACCAATTTAGAGAGGAAAGTGCTTATTTTGTCTTACAGGTTAATCCATAGTCAAGGGAAGCCAAATCAGGAACTTAGAGCAGAAAGCATGGAGAAACATTGCTTGCTGGTTTGCTCCAGGGGTCAAGTTCAGCTACCTTTCTTTTGCAGCCCAGGCCCACCTTCCTAGGGATGATGGTACCACTCAAAATGGTCTGGGCCCAAAGCATCAATTAGAAATTAAGGAAATGCTCCATAGGCTTTCCCATAGTGTAATCTGATGGAGCCAATTTCTCCATTGAAAATTTCCCCTTTTTAGGTGTTTCAAGTTGACAGCTGAGATTAGCCATCACTGGATAGAAGTTAGCAGAGGGTGTGAGAAAAATGTAATGTTGCTTTAGGTTGTTTTTTGTATTGCTGCTTTTGCTATTTCAGACTGCTCTGAAGTAAGCAAATACCAATCTCTGACTGTTAAAGCCAATGGACTTGTCTTCAGAGGCAGAGATGGTTAAAGAAGAGGACCACAGTGTTTGCAGTTGGCAGTTTACAGGACTGAGGGAAATCTTGAGTCATAGGTCTGAGTTGCTTGTCTCAGGTTAGTCTGGTATAACACAGAGATGATAGGAAACCCAGAAGTTTTCTAGGTTATTCGCAAGGTGCTAGAATTAATGGATTAATTATGACCCTTTACAATAATGTTCATTAAAAAGGAAGCTTATTTGAACATCAAGCCTGTTTCTTTCTGATCTTGTTTCCCTATTACCTAACATACCATTGTTGCAAATTTACATATAAATGTATATTTAAGTATGTTGACTGTAAGCTTTTGTTTTTATGGCATGTAAAATTTTATTGGAGAATTGGAAGCAAATGAAAATATATATTTTTGATTTTCAGCTGGAGACTGTTGAAAAAGTATATGAAATCTTTACCTCAGAAGATGTTGATCTTGTTTTGAGGAAGTCAGCTGCAGAGCAACTAGCTGTAATCATGCAAGGTAATGATTTTTTGACAGTGTTCTTTTTGCAGGCTAAGATTTGAGGTTGCTGTGTTAGTATTAGTTTGTCAGATAACTGTTCATAGGCCAGTCCTAGCCTCTGAAGTATTTTAATCTTCAAGGTTAAGAATGTCTTTTCACATGTTTAGATTGTTGAACAAAACCAAGAGCTAAGAATGTGTGATGGGGGCGGGGATGGCTCAGAGGTTAAGAGCACTGAATGCTCTTCCAGAGGTCCTGAGTTCAATTCCCAGCACCCACATGGTGGCTCACAACCATCTGCAATGAGATCTGGCACTCTCTTCTGTATACATAAAATAAATCTTTAGGAAAAAAAAAAAGAATGTGTGACAGACCTTACTTAAAGTATTTACTATGGGGTTCTTCACAAAGAGTTTGCTTGTCAAGTTCATTGTCAATATTTGACTTATAGAATGTCATGGGTTGGACATTTAGCTCAGGGGTAGAGTGCTTGCCTAGCAAGTGCAAGGCCCTGGGTTCAATCTTCAGCTTAAAAAGAAAATAGAATATCATATTGGGGCTTTATCAAATTATCAAATATAATCTAAAATATTAATAGAATTATGAGTATAAAGTTTTTTCCTTTTATAATTTATTGTTATGTGGTAATTTTGATTCCTACATGTTGCTCAGAGAAGTAACTCAAATAGTACTTTTGGGTAAGACAAAAAGTAATACATTATGGGCTGGAGAGGTGGCTCAGTGGCTTAAGGAACCACCTCATGTAGGCTCACAATCATCCATAACTCCAGTCCCAGGGGATCAAATACCCTCTTTAGGGATCTCAGGGTGTGCTGTTGGTGTAAAATATACATGCAGACAAAACAACCATACACATAAAATAAAATGAAAAAAAAGCATTGTAATTCTGTGTACGTGTGGTTTATTGTTTAAAAAGAGTATGTATATGGTTTTATTATTTAAAAATAAACTAGAAAAAGATAGCTTGCTTTGTAATATTACAATTGCATAGCGTTTATTATATAATAATAAAGTCTGTTAGTTTTCCATTTTTTCTCATCTTTGATATATGCATTTTAATGTTTCTGGAAAAAGCAAATTCTCACTTTTTTCTTTTTCACTTTTATTATTCTTTGTGGATTTCACATCTGGCATTCTAATCCTACTTATCACCCCCTCTCTACGTCAGCCCTCTGCCCTTGCAACATCCCCCTCAATCAAAACAAAATTAAAAAAAACAAAACAAAACAAAAAAACCCAAAAACCATCCTCCTCCTTGTCCTCCTCATCGTCATCATCTTGTGGTGGAAGCTGTAGTGTAGCCCTTGAGTCTCAGTTTACTCTTTAGTCCATTCACCGTACTTGCAAGTGTTCATGAGCTAACCCTGATCCTCACTAGCTGTAGTGCCTGAGAGTGGTTCTGCTTCTGGTCTGGGCAGCCTCCTAGAGCTGACCCTGTTGTGGGGAAGCCCCCTCCTCCCCAGATGAGCCAGCCCCAAGGACATGAGAGCAGGAGAGCTGACCCTGCATCCCCAACCCCCGCCCCGCCTCCACCCCATCTACCATGCAGTGGAGAGAGAGAGAGAGAGAGAGAGAGAGAGAGAGAGAGAGAGAGAGAGAGAAAGAGAATGGATGAATGAATATGGGGGGAAGGAAGTGGGGAGAGAAGAGAGGTGCACAGGTCTCAGAGTCCTGAGAGTGAGAGAACTAACCTTGTACCTCATCAGCTGTAGCACACAGGAGAGTGGGCCCTGGACCCTGCCTGGGAACACAGTAGAGCTGACCCTATTGTCTGGGCTTCAGGTGAGCCTGCCCTGAGGGTATGAGAGCTTGAGAGCTGTATATATTTGAATATATGCTTATTAAATATTTTTTCAGAAATATATAGTACATTAAAAATTTTCCTTTTATATACTCACTCATAGTAGGATACTAGATATAAAACAAAGATGACTAGACTGCTACACAACTCCAGGGAGGCTACCTAAAAAACAGGACTCTAAGAAACACAGGGATCGCCCAATGACAGAGAAATGGATGAGATCTACATGAACAACCTGGACGACAGTGGGAGTAATGAAGGGCAAGGTTTGAGGGAAAGAGAGCTTAGGGGAGCAGGAGATCCCAGCTGGATCAAGAACAGAAAGGGAGAACAAGGAATAACAGACCATGATAAATAAAGACCACATGATGTAGTTAGAGTTTTCCTGCCTGGCCCAGTCAGGACAAATCTCTCTTACCTGCCAGTCCCACAGTCGCTCAGACCCAACCAAGAAAGCACACAGAAACTTATATTGCTTACAAACTGTATGGCCCTGGCAGGCTGCTTGTTATCTACCTTTTCTATCTTAAATTAACCCATTTCTATTAATCTATACTTTGCCACATGGCTTGTGGCTACCTTTTCTATCTTAAATTAACCCATTTCTATTAATCTATACTTTGTCACATGGCTTGTGGCTTACCAGTGTCTTTACATGTTGCTTCTCATGGCGGCAGCTGGCGGTGTCTCTCCCCAGCCTTCTACATCCCAGAATTCTCTTCTCTCTTGTCCCGCCTATACTTCCTGCCTGACCACTGGCCAATCAGAACTTTATTTACACAGAGCGATATCCACAGCAACATGAGAATAGGAAGAAGCAAAGTGCTAGAGAGGTCCCCAGAAATCCACAATGATACATCCACTGTAGACTACTGGCAGTGGTGGAGAGAAAGCCTTATCTGACCTAGTCTGGTGATCAGATGGCCAAACACCCTAATGGTCCTGCTGGAACTCTCATCCAGTAACTGATGGAAGTGGATGCGAGATCCTCAGCCAGGCCCCAGGTGGAGCTCCAGGAGTCCAATTGTGGAGAAAGAGGAGGGACTGTAAGAGTGTGAATTGTTGAGACCAAGATTGGAAAAGCACAGGGACAAATAGCCAAACTAATGGAAGCACATCAATTATGAACCAAAAGCTGTGGAGCCCCCAATTGGATCAGGCCTTCTGGATAAGTGAGACAATTGAATAGCTTGATCTGTTTGGGAGGCATCCAAGCAGTGGGACCCAGACCTGTCCTTAGTGCATGAGCTGGCTGTTTGGAACCTTGCGCTTATTCAGGGACACTTTGCTCAGCCTGGAAGGAGGGGACTGGACCTGCCTGTACTGAATCTACCAGGTTGAGCTGAATGCCCAGGGGAGTCTTGGCCCTGAAGGAGATGGGAATGGAGGGGAGGGCCTGGGGGAAAGGTGGAGGTGGGGGTGGGAGGGGGGAGGACAGGGGAACCCATGGCTGATATGTAAAATTAAAACAAATATAATTAAAAAATGTAGACTAAAGAAAATTAACATTATTTATATGAAAAACATTTCCTTTTATATTTCCTATTAATAACTTGAGGCTGAAAATCAAGTGATTAATGAATAAAATCATTCATTAATAGACTGATGTTCATGTTCAGCCATATCTACTTATTAATTTATGGAGAATTCTAAATATTTTGAAGTAATCTATTTGGGAAAGAGAAGAAATGAAACTATGGAGAAAAAAATTTGCCATGTAGAATTAAATAATTAATTTGCTTTCTTAAAATTCTAGTTCTACTTAGTATCTAAAATAGTTTGCATGTTTGTTAGTTTTTATAGGTTGTTTTAGATTTCATATTCTAATGTGGGAATAGATGTAAGAATTTGTTGGGGAATATTATTTTAAGGTGTGTTACTTTTGTTTATGTTGCATTTTGTTTAATTCTGTGAAGCTGTGTTACTTTGCCTATCTAAAACATCCATTGGGCTAATAAAGAACTGAATGGCCAATAAGAAGGTAGGAGAAAGGATAGGCGTGGCTGGCAGGCAGAGAGAATATGTATATAAAAAATCTGGGAGGAAAGAGATCTAAGATCTAGCAGCCAGAGAAGGAGGAGGACTCCAGGGGCCAGCCACCCAGCTAAACAGCAAGCCACAGAAGAAGAGTAAGATTTACAGAAGTAAGAGAATGGGTAAAGCCCAGAGGCAAAAGTAGACGGGTTAAGTTAAAGTTAAGAGAAGCTGGCTAGAAACTAAGCAAAGCTAAGGTGGGCATTCATAATTAAGAATAAACCTCTGTGTAAATTTATTTGGGAGCTGGGTGGTGGACCCCCCAAAAGAGAAAAAACAAATAAGAATTGTTTGTAACTTAAATGATTCACAGTATACAGATTCATAAAAATATTTTGTCTTCTAATTTCATCCCTAGGTATACCATATTTTTAATAGTTTGGAAGTTGGGTGCGTAACTGTCCCATATATTTCAAAATGTTCTTAAAGCCACAAAACACTTGTTTAACTTGAATATTGTTTTATCTGTAGATATTAAGATGCATGCTGTGGTGAAAAAGTTATGCTTAATTGAGAAGATAATCGGGTATTTAAATGAATGTGTGGGTCAAGATGGCAAGGTAAGACATTTTTAATAAGTTGGCCTTTTTAAAGAGAAGGGTATGTTTGTGTGTGTGTGTGTATGTGTGTGTGTGTGTTATCCATATGTGCATGGAATTTCACTTGCCTATGCATGAGTGGGTGGAGGTCAGAAGTTGAAGTTGGATATCTTCCTCTATCATTCTCTGTATTATATTTTATTAATATTTTTTAATTTTTATTTTTAAATTTTTAAAATTTATTCTCTTGTATATACATCCAGACCTCAGTTTCCTCTCTCTCCTCTCTTCCCATTACCACACCCCATCCACTCCTCCTCCATTTCCCTTCAGAAAAGGGTAGGCCACACAGGGATATTGACCAAGCATGACATATCAAGTTGCAATAAGACTAGGCACCTCCCTTCATGTTAAAGCTGGACGAGGCAACCCAGTAGGAGGAAAAGGTCACAAAAGCAGGCAACAGAGTCAAAGAAAGCTCCTTTTCTCACTGTTAGGAGTCTCAAGGAAGACCAAGCTATGCAACCATAACATAGATGCAGAGGGCCTAGATCAGACCAATGTAGGCTTCCCAATTGTTGGTTCAGTCTCAGTGAGCCCTTATGAGCCTAGGTTAGTTGACTATGTGGGTTTTCTTGTGGTGTGTTTGACTCTGTTTTCCTACAATCCTTGCCCTCTTCTGTGGGATTCCCAAGATCTGCCTAATGTTTGACTGTGGGTCTCTGTATCTGATTTAATCAGTTGCTGAATGCAGCCTCTCTGATGACAATTATGCTAGGCTCCTGTCTATAAGTATAACAGAATATCATTAGGAATCATTTCTCATTTCATCGACCTCTCTTTCTCTCTCTCTCTCTCTTTTTTTTTTTTTTTTGCCAGTTGTGTTTTGTTCTATCGTAGGCCTTTGGGCCATCCAGTCTCTGGTTCTTTGCTCTTCAGGCAGTGTCAGGGGTGGGCTCCCTTTTGGGGACCAGTCATTGGTTGGCCACTCCCATAATTTCTGGGCTACCTTTACCCCAGCACATTCTGTATTATTGTTGAGATAGGGTATTTCACTGAACCTATAGCTAATTCATTCTTTTGGCTAGGCTAGCTGGCCAGCGAGTCTCAAGGACTCATCTGTCTCCTCCCAGGAAGTTCTGGGTCACCAAACCCAGATTCTACATGTGTGCTGAGGATCATATCCAGGTCCTCCAGCTTGCAAAGCAAGTACCTTTCCCAGTGTACCATATTTCCGGCCTGATAGGTTGATTTTATTAGTTTGAACTGAATTTAGATGAATTTGGATGAATACTTGTATTTTAAGGGAGACCCACCCATCTTTTATTTTTTTATTTCTAAAAGGAGTCTCTAAAGGAAAGCTAAGCTAAAAAATTCTATGAGCTTTCTAAAGAGAAGTGTATTCAATGTTGTTTTTATTTTTAAATAATTTTTTAAAATTAAAGAATTATTATTTTATATGTATAAGGTGCATCATGTGCATACTTGGTGCCTATAGAGGCCAGAAGAGGGTATTGGATTTTTTAGAAGTGGAGTTACATACCATTGTGAGCCACCATGTGGGGGCTGGGAATTGAACCTATGTCCTTCGGAAGAGCAACCGGTGCTCCGTAACTGCTGAGCCATCTCTCCAACCCAATATTTAAAGTAATTGTTAATGTAATTTAAAAAACAAAATATCTGACATCTTTTCACTTTAGTTGCATGTAATTTAATGACCAAGCCATAATACTTACAATAAGGCCATGTCGTATGTTTTATCTCATTTCCCATTGGCAGGTTATAGAATGCTTGATTCAGCCATGCCTCACGCTCCTGAGGAAGGTTTTGTATGCTGACCCAGACATCCGAGTTTCTTTGTCACAGCAGTCTTCTCTCTTGACCCTGTTATTCAGAGGTGAGTAAATCAGGGCCGGAAGGACAACTGCAGATAGCATTTGCTTTCCACTGTAGTATGAGAACAAAGTTCCTTACTGACTTGAAAAGTCATCATGAAAAGCACTCAATGCTTTTGTGGAAATATCTCTTATACTGTTGTTGCCTAAGTAGGCAGCAGCTGAGAAAAGCTGAGCTCTGTATCTGCTCAACTTGTTAACAGGTAATTTTTATATGGTAATTGTTGTCTTTGAAGACGTAAGGCCAGCTGCTTTCTCTTCCTTTAGCATCTGTCTGTGCCCTACTTCTGGTATCACTTGTCTGTTGGGATTATATCGCTAGCAATCCATCCATGGGGTCTATTTAATGAGCAAAGGAACTTATTTGGGGGTTAACTCACAAGACAGAATAAAGGAATTTGTCACAGGATCTTGAAAGGATGAGGCATGGTCCAGTGCTGTTCTCTGGCAAGCTCTGCCCTGGTCCGTTCCAGCATTCCAAACCACGAGGCAGTGAGAGGTAGTGAAGAGAGAGCATGCATCCCAGGTCTTAAGGGTCCCCAGTGGCCATGCCCCAGGGGCGTGTACCTCAAGGTCATTGGCAGGTGTAACAGTTACTTGCTACCTCACTAGGGGCAGTGCTTCATGGCATGGCTCAACAACCATACTACACTTGTCCCTTTGTTTGGCATTGGTTTACAAAATTAGACTGGGATAGAGACTGTAGACCCAGCTAAATTACACTGAATGACTTCTCTAAGCATGTGTGTATGTATGGAAGTTTTAGAAACATTTTTTAAAAATGTGCTATTAAAAAAAGAAATCCAGGTTAGTTTGATTTTAATGATATTTGTATAGAAAAATATCATGAATTTTGTATTGTTTCTTTCTTTCTTTCTTTTTTTTTTTTTTTTTTTTTTCTCAAGACAGGGGTTCTCTGTATAGTTTTGGTGCCTGTCCTGGATCATGCTCTACAAACCAGTCTGGCCTGGAACTCACAGGGATTTGCCTGGCTCTGCCTCTTGAGTGCTGGAATTAAAGGCGTGTGCTAACACCACCTGGCTTGTCTTGTTTCTGCTTATGATTTGCTTTTAATACAGACCTGGGTATTTTTATTTTTGTCAAGGTTCTCTAGAGGAACAGAACATAGAATGAGTTTGTATTATGATAAGGATTTATTATATTGGCTTGCATGATAGGGCCAAGTTGTAGCTATCTGCACACCAGAGAGGCTAAGAACCTGGGAGCTGCTCAGTCCTGGTCTGCTGGGATGGCCTGAGAGATCCCCAGAGAGTCAAAGGTCTTTAGTTCCTTTTGGAAGGTAGAAGAAATGTGGTTCTGGTGTTGTTGGTTGTTTTTACTCTTTTGGCTTTTTGGGGGGCCCACCACCCAGGTCCCAAATAAATACACACACAGAGACTTATTCTTTCTTATAAATGCCTAGTCTTAGCTTGGCTTGTTTCTAGCCTGCTTTTTTTAACTTTAAATTATTCCATCTACCTTTTGCCTCTGGGATTTTTCCTTTTCTTATTTCTATATATCTTACTTTCACTCTTACTCCGAGGCTGGCTGTGTGGCTGGGTGGCTGGGTGGCTGAGTGGCTGGGTGGCTGTGTGGCTGGGTGGCTGGGTGGCTGTGTGGCTGGGTGGCTGGGTGGCTGGGTGGCTGGGTGGCTGGGTGGCTGGGTGGCTGGGTGGCTGGGTGGCTGGGTGGCTGGGTGGCTGGGTGGCTGTGTGGCTGTGTGGCTGGGTGGCTGGGTGGCTGTGTGGCTGGGTGGCTGGGTGGCTGGGTGGCTGGGTGGCTGGGTGGCTGAGTGGCTGGGTGGCTGGGTGGCTGAGTGGCTGGGTGGCTGGGTGGCTGGGTGGCTGAGTGGCTGGCCCCTAGTGCCCTCTTTCCCTTGTGCTCTTGCTCTTCTTCTTCTCCCTTCTCTGCCAGCCCTCCTATCCTTTCTCCTGCCTCACTATTGGTCTTTCAGCTCTTCATTAGACCATCAGGTGTTTTAGACAGGCACAGTAACAGAACTTCACAGAGTTAAATAAATGCAACATAAAAAGTGCAACACATCTTTATATCATTAAAGGAATGTTCCACAGCATAAACAAATGTAACACATCTTAAAATAATATTCTAAAACATTCTGGTATAATGAAGTACAGCAGCAGTACAGGATGGATCCAGTCAGGGCAAGAACTGAAGGCAGGCAGGCGGAACACAGTCCCTTTAGGCCCTGTCTGGGCTGGCACCTGTTGCAGCCTAGAGGCTGTCTCTTGTCCAGCTGCAGTCAGGTTCACAGTCAAGGTTGACCATCACACAGTCAGGTTCACAGTCAAGGCTGACCATCACAGTGTTCTACAGCACTTTGTTTCCTACAATATTACCTCACTTTTTTAATTATTCTAAAGAGGGGTTTTAATCAAATACCTCAATATTTTGTGACCTGTTTGTCATTGGTAAGAAAGATATGATTTATATTAAAATACATAGTATTATAAAATTATTTTAGCATTTCCCACTCTATGATAAACTGCTATCAAAGTGAGTAGGACACAGTTTATTTAAGAAACATTTGTTAAAGTCTAAACCACGTAAAAAGATTCATTTTTAAGGTCATAAAATTTGAAGTGGAGTGTGAAATTTTTTATTGCTCTTTACGGAGTGATCACCTGAAAGAATTGCAAGTATACATTTCTGATTTTATTTCTTTCCTTCTAAAACATTCATTCATTCTTTTATTTGTTCTTTTCTTTTTAAAATTTATTTTCTGAAATAGGGTATTGCTTTGTAGCGCTTTCTGGTTAGAACTTGCTGTATGGACCGAGTTGGTCTTGAACTTGTAGTGACCAGCCTGTCTCTACCTTCTGAGTACTGGCATTGCAGGTGTGTTCCATGGTGTCTAGCTTCCAGTTTCTTTTTTCATGTTGGTAATTATATTATTAATTGCATTTAATCTCCCATTTACTCATATTCATTTAAATTATTCCAGTATGGCATTTATGAGAACCTAGCAGATGCAGCACTTTTGCATGTGTGAGATGATGTTTGGAATCAAGCTCAGGTCATGTGTGTGCTAGACTACTGCTGCACCAGTGAGCCACACTCCCGGCTTGCAAGAGCACTTTGCATGGCATCATAAGCTACATCCTGGTAGCATTTTTAGCAATTGTTCTCTCTCATACATATGCAGGGGAAAATGTCATCTTTTAATGAGTTACTCTGCCTGGAAAATTCATTCCTCTGTGAACATTTGTGGAGTACATACTATGTTCTGGGTGCAGTGGTAGGCCCTTTTATTAGTTATGAGCATGGCAAATGGACTGTCAGGGAGTCAGAGACTTTGACAAATAATTATAAATACAGCATAATACCTGAAGTGGGATTAATTGTCCAAGAGGAAGTGCCGAATGTATTAGTGTTAGGAAAGTATGAGATAATGCTTCTAGGAAATGATGTCTAAGCTGGGATTTGAGAATTTCATATAGACATGGCTGATTTACTGGTAGAGCAAGAAGTTATGTTTGATATGTTAGTTTGTTAGGGACAATGGGATTTGAAAGAGTGTAGACAAGGGGAATGTGGGATAATGTAAACAGGGCAGTTCATGCAAGATCTAATAAGTCTTGATAAACCGCAGAGAGGAGATAATATGAGGTTGTTAAATGAGAATATGTATTTTAGAGATTATTCTGTACTAGCATGGAAAGTTGATTAACAGGCTTTAATTATTAAATAATCTTGCAATACTCTGAATTATAAACTTGCTATGACAGACTCTTATACTGTATTTTAGGGGTAGAAACAAACTTAGTATTTGTTATATCATTACAGAGGGAGGAAATTGAGGTCTCAGAGAATTTAGAGACTTGATCATAGTCATAACTAGATATGTGTTAGAGGTAGAACTCCAACTCCTTTATTTTTTTTTCAATGAAGACAAAGTTACATATCCCCATTGCAATATTCCAGACAGCATAGAGCTATACATAATAAAATTCTATAGGTTTTCATCATCTGCTTTTTAAATATCCTCAAAGAATATTGTATTCTTATTTCATTTGCCATATTACTGAATATTAGTTTCAGGTTTTTTTATTGTCAGAAAATTATTTGTCTATCATCTTGTGCATATACTGTCATTAGAATTGCTACTCTCACTATGGAATATGGTTAAGTCCTCTGCAGTGATAAAAGAGCTGATTTTCTTCACAGCTTTGCCACTAGGTGTTTCTATTTTAAAATATTCTTGTAGATAAAAATAATAGTTCATATAGGTTATAGAATAATATGGATGGGGAAATGAGGCTGTTGGGGAAGAGCTAGCCAAAATAAAGTGTACATGAAGAAGTTTTGCTACCTGGCCGCCTGGCCAGGGGGTGGGGCGTGGCAACTAAAGGTTTACACAGATATGGGGCAGGGGCGTGGCAGAAAGAAGGGAGGGGGTTAGAGGAATAAGAGTGTTTGAAGAATCCTTATGAAGCTTCTCTAGTTTGTAAGCTATTTAAAAGTATAACAAGAAAGGAGTTTCTATTATATTTGAAACGTCATACGCTTAAAATTTTATGGGTGACTTAAGGTAAGGATCTAAATCTGTCTTAACCCCATACTTTAGTCAGTTGTAGTCCAGAAATTTCTTATGTATTTAAATACTCCATACCATTCTGAACCGTTATGTGTCTGCTGAGTGGAAATGTCTGTTTACTGTTAGTTCACTTCTACATGACTCTTATTTCTTTAGTTTTTAGATTGTATTTTTAGTCATGCTAATTATGGTTTTTGTTTTTGTTTTTTTTTTTTAGTTTTTTTTCAAGAGGGAGTTTTTCTGTGTAGCTTTTACTGTCCGGGAACTCACTCTGTAGATAAGGGTGGCCTCAAACTCACAGAAATCTGCCTGCCTCTGCCTCGTGAATGCTGGGATTAAAGGTGTGCGACACCATCACCACCAAGCTTATCTTTTCTTACAAATTAGGAAAACTGTATTTTTATAATATAGATTTCCTGTTTGTGCTTCTATAAATTTGAAGATTCTGTGTTGTTATTAGTCCTGTGTGATGGTACAGCTACTATTCCAGTTTGTTTAGACCTTCTTAG
Organism: Onychomys torridus; assembly: GCF_903995425.1. Taxonomy (NCBI): domain Eukaryota; kingdom Metazoa; phylum Chordata; class Mammalia; order Rodentia; family Cricetidae; genus Onychomys; species Onychomys torridus. Next base: position 76,927,023 of record NC_050455.1, read on the forward strand.
TTTTCAAACAGTGAAAAACTATACCATTGGAAATGTTATAGAAGTAGATGAAGCTTTTTTATGTTAAAGGACTTGACTAGGTCTCTGAACTAGTATGTTAAGGAGCTAGTGTTATTGCCTATTAACTCAGAAGATGTCTTTTTTCCATGTCCTTTCATAATAAGTAAAAAGCAGAATAACATAGCATAAACACAATGTTTTAGCATGAAGTCTGAGTTCTAGGACCATGTTTGTTGTTAGGATCCAAAAATTATAAAGGATCTTTAGTGGGAAAATTTGAGCTAGAAATGTGTCTTGACAAAGCATCCCTTGAAGCTGGATCACTTTGCTGAGACTGCCTGCATCTGGACAGTGTTTGGTGAACGAGTCTGCATATGTGGCTCTTGGACCAGTAGTGTCAGCATTTTCTGGGAACTTGTTAGAGATGTACATTATATGCGTAGACTGAGAAACTGTTTTCTATGTCCCCTGGTAATTCTCACACATACGATAGCTTGAGAGACACTAAAACACTTTTCAGTGATGTCAGTTTTTCTGGGTTAATGTTGCATTTCTCTTTCTTTCAAGTTAAGGCATTTTAAAGCTGAACTTCATTCTTTCGAGAAGTGAAAATATTTTATGAAGTTGCATTCCTTTTTCTTCCTCAGTTTCTTTGATATTTCATGAAGATTGTACTGTGGTGACTGAAGTTGGGGCATTGTTTTGTCTTCTCTTGTTTGATGAGGTATCAAGAATGGATACATGGTGAGATATAAGGATTTCTGTTTGTTTTTACCCTGACTCATGTAAGGTCCGATGTACCCCTACAGCAGTGCATTGAGTTCTTTTGACTTAAAGCTTTCCATTCTGTACCCATGTGTTGATGCTTTTTGGTTTGAATAAGTGGTATTTAAAAACCCATGAATTCAAAAAATCACCCTGAATTATATTTTTGAGCATAACTAAGTATAAATTTAAAATAATTATTATAGTGATTTTTGTCTTGGATATGTTTTTAGTACATGTTTTCAGCTTTGTGTACTTTGATTATTATCTAAAACATAAAACATTTAGAATTGATAGTCTTTGATTAAAATGACCTTAAGAAGCATCAGTGGGGCTGGTGCACACCTTTAATCCCAATTCTCATGAAGCAGTGGCAGGAAGATCTCTTTCAGTCCAAGTCCAACCTGATCTACAAAATGAGTTCCAGGACAGCTAGGGATGTTATACAAAGAAAAGCTGTCTCCAAAAAACCAAAAAAAAAAAAAAAAAAAAAAGAAGAAGAAGAAGAAGAAGAAGAAGAAGAAGCAGCAGCAGCAGCAGCAGCAGCAGCAGCAGCAGCAGCAGCAGCAGCATTGGTGGGAGGGGCCACAGGGTTCTCTTGCTACTATATCCACTCTGTCAGTTCAGGTGGTGGCAGACACTTGACCTCACTGAATGTTGGTTAGACTCAGTTATACAGTTGTGCACTGTCTGAGGATGGGTTGTACTGCACAGGACTTTGGCCCACTCAGTTTTCTTTTTGCCCCCACCCCTTTTATAGGTCTGTTGATCCTTGTAATAAGCCTTCGTTGCCTTCAGTCTTCAGTCTGCCTGTTTCAGTCTTCAGGAGGTAAGGGATTTATCTATCTTATTTCATGAATGACAAAGTATTGTTATACAAAGGGGAAGTTGCTGTCTATTTTTGTTTTACAGTTCTCATTTAGCATTTCAGTCACTTGGTTTGTAGTACTTTCATATTTTCTTCAGTGTGGTTCTTTGGAGGGTCACTAAGTACAACACTCATCAGCCTTTTATTTCAATCTCCTGCAAAGTCATAGGAAAACTGGAAGAACTGCAGTGTGTCTGTGTTCCCTCCAGTCCTGAGTCACATTGCTGCATTGTTAGCGATTACGCACATGCTGTCTCTTTCTCCATATATTGTCTTTACTTTCAACCTTTTGAGAATAAGCTTTTCATTTTTTAAAATGCAGGGTACAATCAAGATCATGTGCTGAATTTCATTTATGTCTATTTAGGACTTGAAAATATGTAAGTCATTTTTCTTTTTTGTATAATACATATGAAATTTATATACAGCCCTTGTATTTTTTCTCAGTAAACACATCTGTAGAAATACTATGAAGATAAAGATGTAGCTGATGCTTCTAGTTCAGGAACCCCTTCTATTTTCCTTTGTTACCTTTACTACTCCAAAATGTAATCCTGTTTTAATTTCTCTCACTACAGCTTAATTTTATGGCTTTTGAGATTATCAACATAGTGCATTCTTACATTTTTTTTTATCTTATTCAACTTGGAAGGATTTGCTTATGTCATTTCATGAAGTAATATTTTTATTTATAGTTTTATTTAGCCACATAATCTCTAAGTTTAGTATTTTTCATATTTTCCCTGCTTGATGCTTGAATTCTCTTATATGTTTGAATGGACTTGAAAGATTTTTTGCTAGTACTTATTTAAAACTTCTTTTTAATTCATGTAAGTGTGAAGCAAAGACTTGATTCCAGAATAAGGTAGCACTGAGGGCCTGACGTGTTCCTCAGCAGTGGTATGGACAGCAGCTTCTAGCGGCTAGCACGGAAGGGGAAGGATGGGTCTGGCTGGTTCGGGTGGAAGCACCCTAGTCCAAGGTTAGGACGGTCTGGTTGAAGTGTATTTGAGATTTAGGTCTGCATTATGCAGTGGTTGTTCGTGAATCAACACTATTGCTTTTAAAGTTCTTATCTGATAACTTGGCCATCTGGAGTATCAGTGATCTACTGCCTGGCTTTAAATGGGGTAGTGATGCTGGTTTTCAGTGTAAGCTGTCCTTTTTCCTATGAAGTAGATGCCTTTAGGCCTGTGATTGCCTAATGGTCTTTCGTCAGCAATTTTGCATCCATTGATGATATTTTCTGTGTAATTATTTCTTTAGGTTTGTTTCTTTTTATCTCTATGAAATACCATCACTCTGCTTGTTTTTCCTTTCTTCTTAGAGTGTTACTATGGAACTTTCATAGTTTAGTTTTGTGTTTTTGACTCAGCCTCCTGAGTGCTGAGATTAAGAGGCATGTGTCACCCCATCCATCTTGGACCATTCACTTTTTAAAATAAAGAATGTCATCCATTCTGTGAAGTGAAATCATTTCTTGTTTAGTGCTCTTCTGTTCTCTGACATGACTTCACAAATCAGTTAGTGCTTTGTCGTTTTCTGGTGCAGAGATAGTCAAGGCACACTGTCCTCTAAGACCAGCAGTAGCTACTAGTCTAAGAAAACCTGGGTTTTGTTTTTGTTTTTTGTTTTTGTCTTAAAAATACTTATTTATGTTATTTATGTGTATGTGAGAGAAAGAGATTGTGTGTTGTGAGAATGCAGTTGCCCAGTGAGGCCAGAAGAAGGCATCAGATTCCCTGGAGCTTCTGTTGCAGACTTTGGTGACCTGCCTGATGTGGGTGTTGGAAGCCTTTTTTTCTGCAAGAGTAACAAGTGCTCTTAACCACTGAGTCAGCTCTTCAGCCCGGCCGTGGTAGTTTTCAGTGGAAAATTGCTATTAAAATGTTTAAATTGCTGTTTAAATATTAGAAGCTATTAAAAGTAGCTTTACCTACTAAATTATACAGTCTGATTTGGATATGAAATTATAGTTCATTGGTATGTTGAAAGTGAAAGCACGAGCCAGTGGCTCTTATAAACTAAATGCTACAATTGTTTGTATAACATTGACCATTAATAATGTAAATTAGTGATTTCTGGGTTTAGTTTTTTAAAATTATTTTTAAAAATTTATTTTATTTTTTGCTAGTGAACCCAGGCTTCCTTAATCCTAGACAAGAATTTGATCACTGAACTATAGCCCCAGCCTATTGGAATATGTTGCATTATTAAAATTATACTTAACATTTTTAATGTATTAGGTGTGACTGTCTTGCTAAACACTGTTAATTAGCTTGGATTCATTTGAGAGTCATTGATATTGAATTTCTTTGTGTATCTAGAAATACTTACGGAAATTGATCATGGACAATTCTGTAGCTCCCTTTTGTGCATCTGTGCAGTGGATGCCATAGCAACATCCATGTAACTGGAGAAATGGTGGTGTCAAACAATGTTTGTCTGCAAGTCAGCATTCATGTTTTAGCCAAGCATCTTTAATGCTTAATTTACTGTAGTCATTGTTGCTGACTTCAAGGAGCACCAGCTATCTCTGCAACAATCTTAATATATAGAATGTAGCCATTCATCAAGAAAGAATAATGAAGTGTTTTGGAATGTGGAGGAAAGTGAAAGAATAATTAAAATATAAAATGTGATAAAGAGTCACAAAACTAGCGCTCACTTCTGACTCATTATTTGAGTCCTATTTAAGAAACTGAAGTGTGCAATTATTTAAATTCTTTTTCTTTAGGTATCATTTACCAGTTCATGTGATCGGCCACCATGCTGTGAGTCCTTACTCAATAGTTCTGCCGTTATCTGCTGAGTGTTTGGCCTTGAAGCCTGTGTCAGATATGCTAAGAATAGCTTGGAACCTGGCGTGGTATCATGGGAGTGATAATCTATTGAAACAAATGACCTCTGAAGCTAAAATTCAAGAGTAAGTAGTTATATTAAGGTAAATTACATGAAATTAATCAGGCTTCACCTTTCTGTAGATTAAAAGGTTTTTTTGTTTGATATTATCAACTGATTCCAACTTTATTATATTTCATTTTCTTTAGATCTATATCTATTAAAATTATATAAAGCCATTTAAGCTAGAAAGGATTGTATTCTGTGCTGTCTTAGGAATTATATAGCGTTTATTCAGTTCATAGATACTTAAAGGTGCTGTGGCATTATAGTAAAGCTCCGTAAGTGTACCTGAGAATGCTCCTACTTCTAGATGTCTTAGTTATGCCACAGGAATAATACTGTAGTAGTGTGTCATTGATAAGGAGGAAGAAGTTAGTATCCACAGTTTGAATGCTAATGTAAAACTATGACACTGATGGATTTATATGTTAGTTTTCTTTAACAATAAATTAGCCTTTAATGGAAAGCAAATGAAGACAAAAAGAATTTTTGAGAGAGGCTTATGATAGAAATAAACCTGGGATTATGTTCTTTTAAAAATTTTTTTTCTTTTATGCTTAGATTTTTAGATGTCTTGCAGCTGTCCACAGAAGATATCCTTACACTGAGGATCACATACACAGCTAGTGGGCTGCAAGACTGCTTTCACTCTATTGTTCAGGCTGGAGGACACAGGGATGTGAGGGCTGCTATCACCAGGATGAGTTTTTATCTTTTGAATGACAGACTGTCTTTGAAGGATGACATTGGTCCATGTGGGATTACATTAAAATCCTTGGCTTGGCACACCGTGCTAAACAGGTTAGTGTAAATTTAAGACTGCTTGTTTGAAAGACCTAATTTGAATTATGTTTAGGATCATCTTCAAACCTTTGAAGAGAAGAGTATGTATTTGTACAGTTGTTATCATGAGAGAAATGCTTTTTATAGAAAGAAAAACTCCAGGATAGTTTGTTATTTATGATAAATAAAGAAGAGAGGAACTTGACCTTAGTCCTGACATTCCTGAAGGGGTTATTTATAAACTTAACACAATTTTATTTATTAATCTAGCTTAGAAAACTTTATCTCACAAAAGTAAATAATCAGGATACCATGTGGATGAACCACAGAGTGTTTATTCCTGTCCTCCTGTCCATCTAGTAACTGAATTGAGACATTAGTGGATTGACAAATAGCTTTGCTACACCTGCTGCCAGATGTTTTCTTTTGCCTGCATTTTCTTCTCAAGTAAATGATTTCATATTTCTTTCTGATCAAATTTCATAAAGTTAATGACCATGTGGTTGTCTTTTGATAGTTATTGGAAAGATTCTAGCTTGAAATTTCAAATGTTGAACTGGTAGCAGATGAGCTACATTTGGAACAAGACTGAGAAGCCCTCCCTGCAAATAGTTTTTCATTTTTTTGTGCACATGAGTAATATAATTGTGTAACTTTCTGAATACATAGTATATAATTTTCAAAATGGTAGGTCATATGAGTTTGTAAATGTGAACTTTTCTAGTTAATTGTTAAGGCTGTAATTGTAACTAAGCCTCTCCAGTGGTATGCCAAACCAGCTAGTGAGATAGCTTTGCTGAAGAGCTGATGATGGCTTGCTTTATGGTATTTTCAAATCAGTTATATGAAAAAATAACTGTATGAAGTATAATTTCATATATTGTTAACATATGAATTGTATGAAAAGTGAAGGTAATAAATGTGAAAAATGTTACTTTTTAATTGCTTTACATTTTACTGTTGTCTCTGCTCTTGTGGTTATTTGTAATGGATCTTTTATGGAAGCCTTGCTGTATCGTGTACTTCTGGTACAACTTTTCACAGGCCCCTAGTACACTGTAGCCTAAAATAGGCCACAATGAGGGTATTATACTAGGTAACTTGGTAAACACAGCACATTAGTACTCTGTTTTATCAGACTACTCCTTTTACATATGCCATCTTAAGCACGTACAAACTTTGCAGTTTCAATAAATTTGATATATTCTATTTGTCAGAAAATTAAATGGCAAAAGCCATTAATATATCTTGACTTCATTTTAGACACTAGATTTTCCTTTGCGCATTAAAACTCTAATTGTATGCTATACCAGTCTGAAGCAGAGGCTCTCTACTGTACCAATGGAAGCCTCTAGGTAGTTCAAATTGTACAGTAGCAGTAACTATAGGTGAGTGTCACATTTTTTAAAAAAGATTTATTTATTTATTTATTATGCATAGTGTTCTGCCTGCACGCATCCCTGCAGGCCAGAAGAGGGCACCAGATCTCATTACAGATGGTAGTGAGCTGCTGGGAATTGAACTCAGGACCTCTGGAAGAGCAGCCAGTGCTCTTAACCTCTGAGCCATCTATCTAGCCCCTGAGTGTCACATTTTTATGATGATATTTTTCCATAGCTATGAATCTGCTGTATCCATGCATTCAACCAACTGTGGATTGAAACATTAAAAAAGATTGGCTGGTCAGATGGCTTAATGGTTAAGAGAATTGCTGTTCTTGCCAAGTTCCCGAGCTCATTATTGGCACCCACATAGGGTGGCTCAAAATTGCATATAATTTCAGTTTATAGAGATTCCATTCCCTTATCAATTGTATTGGGCACCTGCACACACATGGTACACATACATACATACATATAAATAAACAATTCTCCCAAATACAAGCATCTGTGATGAAAAGATGTTTTTTGTGTGACTGTTTCCTAAATAATACAGTGTAATAACTATATGCATGATATTCACATTTATTGGATAGTCAAAGTTATGTGTAGATAATATAGTGCTCATGGGAGGATATCCATAGGTTATATGTAAATACACTGCAATGCTACAGAAAGGACTTGAGCAATTGCAGATAATTGTGCTAGGAGCCCAGTTAATGCAGATTGGGGAGTATCAGAGCCACAGGGATGATTTTGCCTTGCCATGTATCCGATGAGTCTCCTTCTGTATTTCCCTGTTAACAGTCCTGCACCTCCAATATGAGGAGGACCTTTTAAAGAATGGACTGTTCCATTTTTGGACTTTGACCATAAGTTCTTGTTTTGAACTGTTACTTTGTAATTATACCTATTAGTATGTAATTACTCAGAATTAATCATAACTGTATTTGCATGTGACCTCTTTCCAGTTATTTAAGTATAATTTCTTCAAATTTTTCTCCTCACTTGCTCTCAATGTTCTTTAGACTTTTTATTTATTCATGCTTCCTCTATCATCATGATGTGATGACTTTTAAAATGGAAGTACTAATGTAGGATGGAGTAGACAAAGAAAAAAGAATATTTTTTTTTTCCTTAGTGAATTTAGCAAACATTTGTTTACCTACTAGGTGCTAGGCACTTTTAGGAAATTTAATAGTAAGCAAAACAATATGTCCTCTGCTATCATGGAACTCATGGTGAAGGCAGCAAATAGTGTTACCAATAGTGGGACTGCTTCCAAGGAGAGACTGGATAAAAGGGTTTCTAATCTCGCCCAGTAGGGGCCTAGTGTTTCAGGGGAAGAAGTTTAAGTCAAGGAATGATAGAGGTAAGTACCACAGAAATAGGACAGATGCCAGGCGAAGAGATGAAAGCTTTCCATTAGAGAAGAGTACCTTTGAATAACAGAAAGAGAAATTACACATGGACTTAAGGGATATGGGAGCTGATACAGAATGATGCTATAGGGATGATATGATTTTGTTGGATATCATGGAAGATTTCTTGAAATTTTTATGACTTTGACATTTTATTTTGTTAGAATCATTTCTTCATTCTGTCTTATAAAAATAGTTTTCTAATTTGTATTCCCTTAAATCAAGATTTGGTGTTTTTTTTTTCAACTGAATGCCATTTTCTCAAAATAGACACTTTAAGTGAAAAGGTGTAATATAGCAATCACAATAGTACAGCAAATATCACATAACCAACTTTGCCATGGTGATGACTGCTTGCATTTAACATTTATGTTCTAACGCTTAGTAGCCACAAGACCATAAAAAAAAATTACCTAACCATATCTTTGCCTGACTTTTCTCATTTTAAAAATGGAGCTATCAAGGTTTTAGAAATAAGCTTTTAAAATTGTGGCAAAAGGTCAGTGTGCAGTGGATGCTGTGTGACCTAATTCTTGTTATTGTTTCTCAAACAACATATTGATAAAGCTCCTTTGGGTGTTTTTAAATAAGCTGTTACCAATGTTGCTGAATCTAATTTATCTTCCCAATTGCCCTTTAAAAAATGGTTTTCTAAACTTTACCTTTTATTCCCCTACAGAAATTTTCTTGTCTAACAGACTTCTTGCTATCTTACACCAGTGTTTATTTAAGAATTTCAGAAGGTTGGTTTGGCTTCTGTTATTCTTAAAAACAGATTCTTCCCAAGTCTCCTTTTAGCTTGCTACGAAAATCTAATAACTTCTTTGCAAGATTGTGTATGTGTGCGGTTCCCCCCCTCTTCTTTCTTGATTTTCCTAATAGGTCAGACTTGGATTTGAAATCGTAATTCTTATTAGTGAAGCCTGGCACTGCCAGTTTGAGAATGCACAAGTAGAGGGAGTGTTTTCCTCCTGGCATCCCTTTTGGCACTTTTCTTGAAGTTTCTATTTTAATTTTGGCAATCCTGGGTGAACCTGGAGTTCCATACATGCAAGGCAAGTGTTTGACCACTGAGCCTCAGTCCCAGCTGAGCTTGTGCTTTTCCTCAAAGTACTTCTCACTTCGTTTTCTTTCATCACTAACTTCATCACATTTTCCTCCATAATGGCTGATGTTCTGGGAGGCAAATGGCATTCCTTCATCTGTGCATTTCCCAGTACTCTAGATAAACATCTGGGGTCTTACCTTAGAAAATTTGTGCTTGTGTTGACTATACATACTTGATAAACAGTGATGAGGTGTTCATTTTTAAGAGCTAGAAATCCTGATTACTGTCTGTTTCTAAAATACAGGTTTTTACAAGTGCTTCCTGCTTGCACTGAAGATGAGAAACTGCTAATAGACATCATACATTTTTTGAATAAGTTAATAAAGGAACAAAGAAAAAATCCATCAATAGGACTTTTACAGTGGATCCTGGAGTTACTTCTTAGGCATGTAAGTGTGTTAAAAGAATTTAAAACTTTGGTTTGGGAAGGAACTTGCTTGGGAAAACCAATGTTTTTATAACAAGTGTTTAGTAAAATAATTCTTATCTTGTGGTGAATGTTTATTGCAGTATGGCCTCTCTGATATGACTGACTTTTTTTTCAGTGGGCATTCCATAGAGTGAGTTATAACTTGCATTTTGATGTTTAATAAATCCAGTTCTGTTTGTGAGGTTTTTGCTATATTTTAGTATTTTTTTATGTTAGTGAATTTTAGAAAGTTTTTATGTATTTTTTGAATTTCATATATATTTTTATCATATTTTTCCCTGTCCTTACCACTTCCAGATCTTACCCCACCTCTCTACCCACCCAACCTCACATTCTTTCTTTTAAAAAACACTAAAACCCAAATAAACAACAAAAAGTAGCGCGCGCGCGCGCGCGCGCACACACACACACACACACACACACACCACACACACACACACACACCACACCACACCAAAACAAAAAAAACCACATGGAGTCATATATGCTGGCCACCATTTCTGAGCATGGGGAATGCCCTGGAGTGTGACTGATACACCCAGTGTCTTTCCATTGTGAAAAAGAAAAGAAAACAAACAAACAAAAACCCTAATTTCCCTTCTCCCAGCAGCTAACAATTGCAGATAGCTTCTGGAAAGCGGTGAGACTTTGTGCGCTCCAGAATCTCTCACTTTCTGTGATTGTCCAGTTGTGGGGCTGTATGTTTATTACCATCTATTGTAAGAAGAAGCTTCTCTGATAGGGGCTGAGAGGTTCACTGATCTCTGGATATAGCAGTATGTCATTAGGAGTGATTTATGAGGCGTTTTTTTCTTTAAATTTTCTACAGATTGCTTCTTGATTTCTTGCTGGTTCTACTCCATAATTGACTGGCTGCCTTCCTTTCTTTTTTTTTTTGGTTTTTCGAGACAGGGTTTCTCTGTGTAGCTTTGTACCTTTCCTGGAGCTCACTGGGTAGCCCAGGCTGGCCTCAAACTCACAGAGATCCCCCTGCCTCTGCCTCCCGAGTGCTGGGATTAAAGGTGTGTGCCACCACTGCCCGGCCAAAATTTTTAAATTTTTTGGAGCTGACGATCAAACTCAGGGCCTTGTGCTTGCTAGGCAAGTGCCTTCCTTTCTTTCATTCCTTTCACTCATTCATGAAGGAACTTTTCATAAATTAGGGAGATCTTTGAATTACAGAGTCTTTTGTTGTGGTTTGTCATTGATTGACCAATATAAATGCTTCATCTGGGCAAAGAATACTAGTAGGAAGTGAAAGACAAATCCATTAATTTTCAGAGGGTAGACTGGGAACTGTTTTCCTTTGGAATTTTTTGCCTTGGGCCTTACCACTTTATTATAAGGAACATATTGTTTGATAATTCTTTAAGAATATTACCTTACTCTTCTGTATCTTAATATAATGCTATTTTGTTTATCTAGAACTAATAAGAGCCAATTCAGATTCTTATCAGAGTGATTTTTTAAATGGAAATTCATAAAAGTGGGGCTGTAATTTAATTTTTTCCCCTCTTTTGGGGATGCTTCTCAGAACTACTTCTTTGTTGACTTTCTTGTAACATGCCCTGGTGCCATAGTTCACTGAAAGCATTATACGCCTTCAGGCACAGACTGCTAATGAGTGTAGCATGAATCTTAAAGTGTTCTTATTAATAAGAACAAACCTGAGGCCAGTTATTGGGGTGAATGCTGGAAGATCAGAGAAGCGGAACAAGCCATGGCTATCTCACCTTGCTAGTTTCTCAGGTGATCCTGTTTCCTCAGGCTGGAAGCTTCTGAGTCCTCCTCTATATGAATCTCAGCTGAACTGTGTTGCTCCAAAGCCTGAACGCTTAATCAACCAAATGCTTAACTAACTACATGCTTTACTCCTAGTTCCTGGTCCTCATGCCTTATATACCTTTCTCTTTCTGCCCCGACTCCCTGGGATTAAAGGTTGGATTTCTGGGATTAAAGGCTTAGCTGTTTCTAAAGTGGCCTTGAACTCAGAGATCCAGCTAGCTCTGCCTCCCAAGTGCTGGGATTAAAGGTGTGTACCACCAACGCCCAACTTCTGTTATGGCTTACTCTTCCCATTTTCTAGCCACCATTTTTGGCTTGTTCTAGTGGCTGGCTGTTCTCTGACCCCAGATATGTTTATTTCAGGGAACACACAATATTTTAGGGAACATAGTACCTACTACAAATGAGTGTGAAATTAGGTGTATGTGCATATAGAAAACGAGCCATTGCTGTACAAATGTTTGGCTTTTTAGAGGTCAGCAGTGACAAATGAAGGCTCAAGTAGTTTAAAATGAGGATAGCATACCAATATGAAAAGACAGAAGCTTGAGGTGTGAGAGATTGAGCAGCTGCAATCAGAAGACCTCAGCAGAACCATCATCCCTGCTCACTCCTGTACTTTTCTTGTGTTTTAGAAATGATACTGTGAAAGTGCACTAGATTTGAATGTTAACATGTGTACTGAAGATACAGAAGGAGAAAAGTCACAGTAGGAACAGTTGGATTACTAGTTGGATTGAGTCTTTGGGCAAATCTTACTTTAGATAAATACTTAATATCATTATGGCAGTCAGTGATTTCTGTTTAATTTTTACTTGTATATCAGAATAAATGTTTCCTTATTGTTATGTATAGACATTTGAGAATCTTAGTATGAATTGGTTGTTTATTTTACCACTACTTATAGGAATCAGTTGGCATATAAGTGTGAGTCACTCGTTAGGCTGTGATCCTATAGAAAATATATTGATTTTTTTTTTAAATAACCCAGGTGCATGTCCTGATTCTTTTATTCATTGGAGAAAATGGATTTGTCACCTATGTTTTAGGTAATTTTAATTGACTCATGGGTATTTTTTGCTTAAGATAAGATAAAAAGCTTGGAAAAAAGCACTGCTTAGGTATAAAGTATAGTAATGTAAATTAGAACCAAGACAGCCCTCCCGAGGTCTTTGCCAAAGCTTCCACTGATGTACTTTTAGACTTACCTATCTAATTTATGTATTCTCAACATACTTTGTAATATAAATGATTTGAAGATTTTTCTTCTCTGAATTTCTTTTCGCTAGATGCAATGCAGGCATTTTTAAGTTGAGTTCTTTACATAAAGAATTTAATAAGAGCAGTAGCTACATTTAGATGTGATCAATTTGTATGTTGTTATATGCACTGGTGATGTGACACAGTGCTAATAATGAGTATTAACTAGATTTGGAGTGTGATACCTCTTGCTCTGCTTTTGTAGGATTTATCCTCTTTACTATTGGATTGCCTATTTGTAATACACATGTGCGAAAACAGATTTTCTAGTTACTCAGAAAGTTAAATGAAATCTTGTGTTTTCCTTCTTCAGCATGGTGTTTGTAACACCAAAATAATTAATGTACCATATGTTTAGTTGTGCCTCCATCTAATACCTTACAATGTCTTCTACACTCAATGTTGTTAGAAATAATCCTTTTAAATACCTCCAGCTACAGTTTTTTAGTTGGTAAACAGGACAAATTTTATAAAGTGGAAGTTTGATTTACTTCTTTTCACTTTCACATCCTGCTTAGTCATATAAATCCGTACTACCCCCGCTCCCGGATAATATGGAAAGTTTAAAACTATTACAGTGGTTTGTCTTGCTGATTTCTTGGCTTACAGTTTTTATAGGAGTACTAATCAGAGGTGTGCACACTCTTTGTTGCGTTCAGGGAAATTATAAACTTTTGAGTATCCATAAGTAGTACTGTAAGTCATTATGGTTGAGAAATAGTCAGCCATCAAAATGAGGTGTAAAGAAAATAGTAATCAGTAAAGCCAATGTCTGAATAGTGGATCTTTCACTTAATTTTGTGAAAAACACATGATTATAATTCACTTTATATTTCTCATCATAGAGACAAAGAGGGGAGTATGGAGCTATATGTGCTTTCCTTCCAGATTCCATCCTGTTTGATTTTCTTCTCATTTTGTTCCCCACAGTTCTTTATAATGGATGCACTTTCTTCTTGTTGACGTAATACATTAAGACCATGTCCAATTTAGAATGTCTTTATGAATGCAGTTAAAGCCTAGGGCTGCCAATTTTGCTAGTTAGACAATAACACAGCAACAGAAAACGTATAGGAAGCAACACATATCAGTCAGAGAATAAGTATATTTTAAAAATGTTTATGTTTTAGAATCCAAACCCACTATTAGACCTGCTGGTTCTGACAGAGTCACAGGCACGAGAAGAGACAGATCACGTCCGGACTGCAGTCAGACAGCAACTCCAGAAAGAACTGATTGCTCTTCTCAATTCCTTGTTGCTGGTTTTCATGACAGTCACGGACAGGTACCATTTGTGTTGTTTGCCATTTGGGTTCATTTATATAAAGCATACTTTTCTTTGATTTCCAAGACTTCTTAGTTTTTTCTTGAATTCTTAGTTCTCTAAACTAAGAGGTAAAGGCTGTTCACCCGATAGGCTCAATCTGTTTGTGTTTCTGGTACAGCCTGGTTGTAATTTTTTGATCTTCTCTTAATATACTAGACAATTAGGTTTTGTTTCCTTTGTCAGGAGGAAGTTGCTATCGCTGTTTTGGCTTTTTTTTTTTTTTTTTTTACAACTTCTATTCCATTGGCCCACACATCTGTTTTTAAGTGTTCTTTTGGTTTTTGTTTTTTTTTTTCTTTTGGAACTATGATAGCTGGAATTCAGTTACTATGTTACTATAGTTTTTTAAAGAATTGATTTAGGTTTTTTTTTGGGGGGGGTATTTTATGTTTACATATGAATTTTAGGAGGTTTTTATTTCTATCTGTGAATAGTGTCATTACAATTTTAATGGAGATTGCTATTCTTTTCCCCTTTTTTATAGTTTCTGTATTTCTAAGAATTCCATTTCATGTAGATTATCTTACTTGCTGATCTCTAAGTATTTTTTTATATCCTCAGCTACTTCTTTGACTCATTAGTTGTATCAGAATTTCTTTTTTAAAATATACATTATTGGCTGGGCAGTGGTGGCACACACCTTTAATCTCAGCACTCAGGAGGCAGAGGCAAGCAAATCTCTGATTTTAAGGCTAGCCTGGTTTACAGAGTAAATTCCCAGACAGCCAGGGCTACACAGAGAAACCTTGTCTTGGAAAACCAAGATAAATAAGTAAATAAATAAAATATACATTAGTTATTATTTTTTGGTACTTTTTTCCTCTATCCATTTATTGATTGCTTTGTGGCTGAGTTATCTGCTGAAGTGTCTCACTTCCCTGGCTTTCCTTTTGAGCTTTTAATCTGATGCACATTTTACAAAAGTTCTTACCCATTTTTATCAGATAGCAGCAACAATGCCTAAATGTATTTCTTTTTCTAAATGAATCTTCAAAATATATGTATTCTTTTTTTAAATGCAGTGGGATACGCTTATACTGAGAAGTATTGCAAGAAAGACAATTGAAGGAAGCAGAGCAAGTGTGAATGAAGAGTGCAGTCACACCACACAGGCCTGAATGTCCACATACACTCCTTAGAGTCAGAGTCACCACATGAGAAGGTGTTGTCAGCTTGAGAAAAGGAGCATTAGATATATAGTCACAAAGGCACACTGATCCTTATTTTGTTCATTTAGTGAACAGTACTACAGAGACTTTGATAGGTTCCAAAATAGCACATGTTAGATTTAGTTGGCAAAGAGCACATCTACCATCAAGTATGAGTTTACTCCTCCATGCAGAAACCAGTTACACTAAACTGTTACCAAAAAAAATCTTATGTGAAAATATCAGTTTAAGTGTACGATTGGTCTTTAATACAAAATTGTTTATGAGAACGCCATTTTTTTACTATATTCCTTTTTTCTTCATGTTAAAGTTATTATGCTGTTGGGTTTAACCACGATAGCAATAAAAAGCAGCTGGTAAAAAGGAAAGTGTGTGTGTGTGTGTGTGTGTGTGTGTGTGTGTGTGTGTGTGTATGGTGATTTTAAAGGTGAAATAAGCACAGTGTTGTTTTAGGAAGATGAAATAAAAATTCCTCAAGACGCACTTGGTTCTCATTGGAGAAAATCAGTGGCTATTATATTGCTAATGCCTGGGGTACTCATCTGGGTACTGCCCAACTTTGTGGTTATGTGGGAGGGAAGAGGAGGAGGGAGAGAAGGAGGTTTGAATGCTAAAACAAGGTAGGAACATCTCAAACAGTGTTAGGTTGATTGTGATTGACCTTGTAAGGAAGTGAACTTATTTAAGTAACTTTTGGCTTTAGTGTGAGTTCTTTGTGCTTCTAAAATGCTTTAACAGTCTGCCATTGGGACATTTGTGAAATAATGACCTTATCTAATGGAGTAGATAATGATGCAGTCAAAGTTGTCAGTTTTAGAGTCTTGTAATTAGTAGTATTGAAAAAATTTCAGGCTTTATTTAGTAGTTTGTAATATAAAGTTTTTTTTTTTTTTAAACTAAGAATTATATTTCTGAATCCATGCCTAGGCACTTAATTTTAGGAATTTGTTTTTTAGAAAATGTTCTATTTATGACAGTTTCGATTATATGTTTCTATTTTTATGGAAAAGGTCAATTTTAATTAAATGAAAACACTTTCATGACAGTGATTTAAGTATTTTATTAATATATGAAAGTTAAATTCACTTGAAAAATTTTTTTTTTTTTTCTGAGACAGGGTTTCTCTGTCCTGGAACTCACTTGCTGTCCCTTGCTGTCCCGGAACTCACTCTTGTAGGCCAGGCTGGCCTCAAACTCACTGCGATCCACCTGCCCCTGCCTCCCCAAGTGCTGAGATTAAGGGCATGCGACACTACTGCCTAGCAAAAAAATGTGTGTGTGTGTGTGTGTGTGTGTGTGTGTGTGTGTGTGTTTAATTTTGGCTTTCTGCCTCACTATGGTGACAATGCTAATATCCACTTACATATTATTTTCAGTGTACTTGTTACATTTCTCTTGACTTAACTTTGTTATTTTTTTCTATGGGTCCCTTGAAAAACTTATTTCCAGAAGGAATATTTTCTACCATCTTGTCTAATTCATACATTTCTAATGTAATGCACCATCATGTAGAGGACCAGTCCCCACACTTATTTACCCCAGGAACTCTTGAGGAATAAGGGGTAAGAGACTTAGTTAGAAATAAAGAGGAAGAGAAACAGAGAAAACACAGGATAGACTCAGGTGGGCCTGGATCCTTATCAAGCGGCCCAGAACCGTATTCCAAAGGTCTGTTTATAACAGTGCCAAGGTGTGGAGCAAAAGACCTCCCCCTTGCTAGTTAGACCCTCACAAACACCTGGTACCCAGGGATGTGGTCCAATCAACCTTCCATGCAATTCTGCTGGGTACAGCCACTAGGAAACCTAGTGGGCTCCAACACCGTCAGAAACCTCTTCAGGAGCTAAGGCAGCCCCCGAGAGGCTTTACTTTGTGGTTTTTCTCTTTTTCTATGAACAGGAAATGCTTGGAACTTTTTTATGTCTTCCAAACTCAGCTGTCTCTGAAGCTGCTCCAGTGCCTGAGAGTCACAGATGCTCCTCATTTCTATGGCTTGCCTGCCTTGGAGCGGACCTTAGGAGGGATGGCTCACCTCACTGCTTTCCCGGGGTGGAGTGCACACTCTCCTCTCTCAAAGCCACTTGAGATTTGTGGGAAATACTTGTCGGGTCTCCTGGAGGTAAGTTAGAATGACAACTCTAACACCTAGATACTGTGTATTGATTTTTTTTTTTTTTAATTTCCATGCCAGGAACAAATGCAGTATCGATTGTTATATTTAAGGTAGATTATAGTACAGTAGATGCATAACTTATAATGATAAAATGTCTTAATTTTTAAACACACGTGAGATTATATATGCATATTTTCATTTTGAAGACAGACTAAGGCTTATCCTAAGTATCTTTATAGAAGTGATTTGATTTTTCACTTACTTCATTTGCCTGCTAACATTTTATTTCCACCTCTCTGGGCATTGGGGCAGGGTGGGGTGATAGTCATGCATGCCACAGCACAGGTGTGACGATTAGAGAACGTATAGCTGTCCCTTTCCTCCTTGTACCAAGTGAGCCATAAGATAAAACTTGGTTCACCAAGCTAGGTAACTGCTGAGCCATCTCACCAGCCCTGTATTAAATTGTGAAATATAATAACATGTCCAGAAAATATGCAAAATTAAATATCCCAGTGAATTATTCCATAATTAAAACCCACAAGATTGCCCTCAAATCTCCAAATAGAACCTAGCCTACAACTCTGGCAACATCAACATGTTCCTTTTGGTAACCTTCCCCAGAGGATCTTGATTGCTTGGTACCCTTTTCCTTTTCTTTCACATTCTTGATAGTTTTGTTGTTTATCTTGTGTAGGTATACAAAATGTTTTCTGAATTTTTTAAATGTGCAAATGGAATCATTTGCTTAGATTGGTTTCATTCAACAATATCCTTAGGAAATTTATTCATTTTGTTGCTTATAGGTGGAGTTTAATTTTTTTATAGTAATCTACATACTGCAAAAATGAATTACATTTAGTGTTGTAGAGGGTCCTCAAAACAGCTTGACCACACAGCTACCATGACCGGCTTAGGGGCCTAGACACAGTTTCTGTGACAGGCTTACTGGCAGCCAACACCCAAATCCAGGAAAAGCCTTAAACTAACACCACCCAGGGATCCACCCAGAGATGGGGAAGTACCAAACATTCCAACCATTAGATAAGGTGGCCAGATGTCCTTGAGCCTAGTACACACCTATTTCTCCTCCTCACCAAGATGCCCGTTGTCAGCCAATCAGGGTCCTGAACCCTGCCTTACCTCAACCTCTGCTATGATGAAAATCCCACCCTATCTGGGCTCAGGGCTTTCTCCTCATGCTGTGTCAGACAGACAGGGACCAAGTCCCAGAGCATGCTTTTACATATGGGATTTGGTCTCCATGGTGGTCTTTTGGGGGTCCCGAGATCTGGACATAACAGTGTTTTGATTTTTGTGTTGCTATGAACATTTTGCCTTTTGGTAAAAATGAGGATGTTATATGTCTTTAAAAATTTTTTTCTTATTCATGTTTATTTATGAAAATTTAATCTTTATTTATTGGCTCTACCCATTAAC
Organism: Onychomys torridus; assembly: GCF_903995425.1. NCBI lineage: Eukaryota > Metazoa > Chordata > Mammalia > Rodentia > Cricetidae > Onychomys > Onychomys torridus. The sequence goes on from NC_050455.1 coordinate 76,945,775, forward strand.
CTTGTTTCCAGTTTCTAAGCAAATGCCTTTAATTCTTCACTTATTGATAGATTTTGTTTATGAAATCATTCAGGCCTGGAATGTTCTATTTGGGAAGATTATGTTATGAGTTGCGTTTTTAGTAGATCTATAATTAGACTTTTTGTTTGTCTTAGTATGTTATATTTTCCAGAATTAAGAATTTTGTTTGTCTATATTTTCAAAATCATTATTTAAAAACTATTCATCTCTTAAATGTATACTGCATCTGTAGTTCTTGCTATCCAAATATAAATTATCCTTTCTCCATTTTTCTTTCATTGTCTCACCAGTGATAACGTGTTTTTAGTGTGTTAGAGGAATGAGCCACCATCTCCTTGGTTCCTCTTTGTAGTGCTTCCCCTAGTGACTTTTACTTATACAGAAGAATACAATACACTTATGAAAAGTGTCGATTTACCGATGCTTTTAGGTATGGTCTTACTTTTTTTTTGCTCCCCACCCCCCCAGCTTTTCTTAAGTAAGCATTTTTGTCATTTAGTAGATTAGAAGCATAGCCTCAAATATATACAATCATCATTTGGCTCAAAGTACTTAAAGTATGATGTAATTAATTTAATGAGGATATGGTTGTGCAAAGTTTTCAGAGAACAGTGTTGCTGTGGGTACTGGCAGCCTTGCATGCCAGATGATGGAAGTCTTAGCAGAATTTTCTGAGATTATTCTGGAATTTGAAAGCCTAGGTGAAGCTTGAACCTAATTAGTCTTATAAATAAAAACCAGAGTGAAATAGCGGGGTAATAACCTGAAAGATCGAGAAGCAGAGGAGCAGCCACCAGTGACTTCTTACTGAAAGACCCCAACCCCTGGGATACTTTCGTCTGCGGGAGGGCACCCCAGAAACCAAGATTCCAAACCAGCAGATGCAACAAGCCAGAGAAATGTATTCAGCGCTGGCGCGAGCGGACTCTCACCCTGGTCAGTCAGAGAGCCCCGAGCATTGGTTACAAGCATTTTTAAAGGCAGAAACTACAAAATTAGCATAAGATACCAGGTGCCCCAGGTTTGGCCCAATTTAAAAACCATCATATATTTGAGCAATCATTTTGTTACTTGAGAAATTTTGTAACACTCGGTCGTAAACTGGTTGGCTCTGGAGATCTAGGGGGAGTTCGAATAGTTACAGGCTTGTGATTGGCTGACATTTGACCTAGTTTGCTGGACTGGACAGATGGTCCTTATCTTGGGTCCCATTTGGGGAATTTTTAAATAGAGACTTATTATTATTATTATTATTTTTTATCTATAATTACAGACCTTGTCCCAAAGGCCGGTGTCTAGACTCTGAAATTTTTTACTTATTTCCAGGGAGGGCATGGGTCAGTGTCTAACGCAAGCAAGTTTACAGAAGCAAAGTCAACAATTTGCAATTGCAAAATGTATCTCTGATTTTTTTTTCTCACTTACCTCTTGGATCCTCAGATCCAGAAGGGGCTGAGATCCACCCCACCTTATCACTTCCTCTTCCCAGCTCCCTAGTGCTGGGATTAAAGCACTGCCCAGCTTCTACAGTTAACTAGTGGCTAGCCTGGCCTTCTGATCTCCAGGCAAGCTTTATTTATCAGAACACAAACAAAATATCCCACAACATCTAGAAGTCTCCAGGGAACTGACAGGAGGTTGGTTCTCATGCACTCTCACTATTAGGAGCTGGCTATGAACTTCTAACCATAATGTTTTTTTAATAGTTAGATACATTTCATTTTATATTTATGATTTCAATATTTTTATCTTTAGATTTTATACAATGTATTTTGATCCTGTTTGCCCTGTCCCCAAATTTCTTCCTTCTCCTTCTCTACCCATCCAACTTTTTGCCCTCCTTTTATTTTTTAAACTGATGTGTTAAAACCCCACATCCATGTTAAGAATTTTTTTTTCTTTTTTTTTTTTTCAGAGCCCCATGTTAAGAATTTTGATAAACTTACATCTTGAGTGTTTTTCTGTTTTCATTTTTTTTTTTCATTTTGAATTTTTGGTTGTATTTGGCTGCTCATGCAAAGCTTTTCAGCAGAGACTATTGGCAGTTTCCACCCTTTATGGGTAGCAGTCACTACATAGAATTTAAGGTTTAACTTGCTTCATTCTTTTTTTCTTTCTCATAGCTGTATTGTTTGCTGCTCTGTAGATGACCATTTACCTATAGGAACTTACATATGCCAATATTATTTAGTACATAATCTTTGAAATACATTGTATTTTCTTTGTTTTTACATATTTCATGTTAGCTTGTGAGACTTGTTCCTTGGCCGTTTCCACTCCTCAGTGGATTTGAATGCTTAGGACAATGATTGTTATCTACAGTTTGTTATTCCCTAAAATTGTGTTCTATTTTTAAAAACAGCCTTGGAAGTGCTAAGTTTTTTCAGAAGTACTATAAAATTCAGTACAAATTTTACTGTAGCCTTCTTAATAAAATACAGTTTTTCTTAATTATATATATCAAAAGAGATATACTGTAAGCTTTCTCATTAATTACTCCATGCTATAAGGTGTTAGTGATCAGAAGAAGTATATAATTATTTTACACAGGTATATTAGCTAAAGAATTGGTTATAATGCTTTTTTGAAAGTTAGCTTTACTCATGGATTTAAAATGCAACTTAACCAACAGGTACCTAATTTGCACTATTAATTAAAGTATGGTTTTTAAAACAAATCATGTGTAATTTTTATGGTATATATCCACTTTATTTATTTGGTTTTAATTACATTTATACACGTGTGTGCATGTTAGTGTGTAGAAGTGCAGAGAGCATACAGATCTTTCTGTAACTGGAGTTGTTACAGGAGCTGCCTGGTGTTGACCCACCGCAGCTGCTGGAAGTTTACCATAGAGATATCTCTTTAAGCAAACTTATATTTTTTTTTCAGATCAGAGATATGTAAGGAATTACAGTTTGAAGAGAAGCTAAACGTTCTGTTTATATTTGGAAACTGTCAAATAAATGTATTTTTGGCTTCAAGATTTTGTAAGAAAGATTTCTGATCACAGGTCTCCTTCAAATTCTAGAAATCAAAATTAGCTATTCATGATATTGATGAATAAAGTGTTTAATTCTAAGTAACAAATCCAGTCAGAAGACAATAACTTCATTCTGAGTTCAGTATCTTGAGATAATGAACATTAGCAGAGTGTCTTAACCAAGAAATAGATAAAAATATTTCCTATTTTCTAATGTTTAATAGTTATGAAAAATTTTATTAATAAGTCCTGATTTGGAATAAACAGGTGTTTGTTTAATGCTCAATTGAAAATAAGGAGGAAAACATGTATGTCTTTATATTTCCTGATAGGAAGTTAATGTCAAGAAGTCACTTTTGTTAGAAATTGTAGCTGAGTTACATTTATTGTAGAACCTTCTGCTTAATCAGGTGAATGGGTCCCGTTAGTATAGTTTAGTATACTATCTAAACTCTTCTTATTAAGGAGAAAGTAAAGCTTATGTGAGTAGACATAACAAGACTCTCTGTTGGTCCTGCTGATTTGATTAATGGTTCCTCTGTAACTGAAGCCAATTCTTCTTGAAAGATCCATACTCCCAATATCAAGTCTTACTATTTCTGTTGAGCAGATCTGTTATTTGCCTTCTGCATATATATGTTACATATTTGTAATGTATGTTATCCATGTGATTTCCTTTGCTGTATGAGTTGAAGAAACAAAAAACAAAACAAAACAAAAACAAAACAAAAATCCTGAAGGAATTCCAGGAGGTGAGGCAGAAGGGTCCATGTGGAGGTTTGTGTTGGCGCCAGAACTTACAGCAGAATTTTCCTTCAAATGTATGGGACCTAAATACAGCATCCTTTGAAAAAATATTAAGTAGGAACCAGAAATATTTTTTTGTCTGACTGAATTTTAAAATTTTAAGTTGATAATCTATAAAGAGTTACTTTTTGCAATCTTCTTACAGTGAGTTACCAAGCCCCTGTATGGGGAACAATGTCTGATCCACACAGAAATGCTCCAAAACAATTGCCACATAATTGAGAGAGTTTTCTAAATCAGGAATCAAGACTTTTCTAATGTAGTTGCTTAGTTCAGAGTATCTCTTCACAAGAGAAATACTACTGTGTTGTTCCTGTTGGAGAAGTGTCAGAGCTCTCTGATGTATGGGAAAGAAACAAAATGAGGACAAGTTTTCTCAAATGAGCAATAGAAATCTAAGATGACTCAGAAGTAAAGAAAATTTCTATTTGCATTTAACAAAGTGTAGCATAACCCTGATACTGAATGAGTTTTGTAGAGCTAGTAATTTTGCATATACTTTTCAACTACACTGTAAAAATGTTTTTAAATGCTACAGCACTTAAAATATTATATTCATGTTATTAATCTGAAAAATCTTCTAGGAAGGTACTAAATAAACATTCTTTGAACCAATCCCAAAGTTGAAAACATTTTAAAACATTTTTTAACTATGGTAAAATTTACCACTCTAGTCACTGTTAAATGAATTAATAGGACTTATAAATTTATTCGACTGATGTTTGATTAGCTAAGTTAGGAGAAAGATGCTTACATACTGTTATGTATACTTAAAAGGAACCACTGTAAAATTTCTTATGTTTGCTTTCTAGGTCATTACTTCGTTTTATGTGGAACGTGGAGGAAATGCTATGTCCTTCATGGGCAAAGGTGTTACAAAGAGCACAGTTCTTTGCTTACTTCACTTATCCCATGAGATGATGGCCCAGGCACCAAGCTCGGTAAGAACACAAGCTGCCACTGTCTAAACTGTTGCTTGAAGAGGAATGTGCTGTGTCTAATACATTTCAAGCCTATAAGCTTGCTACATGAAAATGCTATTTTTAACTTGTTAATAAGACAAAAAGAGTTATGTGTTTGGAAGTGGGTGCTGGAGAGATGATTCAATGGTGAAGAGTGCTTGCTGCCTTTCCAGAGGACCTGAGTTTGGTTCTCCGCACCCCCATTGAGCGACTCACAGCCACCTATAACTCCAGCTCCAAGGGATAGATACAAAGCTGTTCTCTAACCTGTGCAGGCAACTGCACACATGTGTGACACACACACAAAACATAAACAAAACTAAAATCTTCAAGACAATAATTATTTGGGGTTATAAAATTTCTTGGAAGTTATATGTGTCTGACTTGATTTAAAAATTTATTTTGATTGAAATCATTAACTTGAAAATGACATTGTTTGGCTAAATAAATCATGGGAGAAAAGCCTCTGTTGAGAGGTAAGCAAATATTTTTATTTGCTTTATTTTGGCTAAAAATACATTCTTAGTTTTTGGTCTTCAAAAATTTAGTTATTTTAAGTTCTCTAAACTTACTTGAAGTTCTCTTTCCTTGGTTTTCATTCTAGGATTGGATGCCACTTTGGTTTTTGCCTTTGGGTAGTCACAGTGAAGATCATGCTCCTACTCAGCAAGGGTTGGCCTGGCTAATTCCCTTATGGGTTGATCGAGACCCGGAGGTCAGTATAGAGGAATTCCAAGTTTGTCACGTTTAGATTGAAAACCTACTGAGACAAAACAGATATACTTTTGTAATATTGTGGGTTATTGTAATTGATACAGCTTATGTTTATTTAGCCTCTGTCTTCCCTCAGGCTGCCATAATGAAACACTGTTGACTGGGTTATTGTAGTAAGAGAACTTCTTACCTTACAGTTTTGTTGGCTGAAAGTTCCAGCATATCACTGCTATCTATCTATCTATCTATCTATCTATCTATCTATCTATCTATACCTGTCTTTTTGCAGAACATCCACAGGCTTTTTACTGTCTGTGTGTCAGGAAGTCACTAGTCTGGTTGGAGGTAGGACCTCAGTGTTAGGAGTTCATTTCATTTTAATTATCTTGAGGAAACCCTGTTTACAAAAGGTCACATTGGAAATTACAGCTTCCACTGAGATTTGGGGGGTAATTTTTCAACGTAGCTTTCCATCTCTCTCTCATTAAAACCCACCTTTTCTTTTCAAGTGAATACATTAATTTCTGTATATAGATAAAAAACAAAACAGCCTCCCCCAAACAAAAACAATCTTAACCCACTGCAATATCAACTTTAAACTCTGAAGTCCAAAGTTTTGTGTGAGTATTATCTAAATCAAAAGTAGATGAGAATTCATCTATTTCATCCCGAAGAAAGAATGTGTTCTCAACTCAGGGGGCTATCAAGCACAGAAATTACATATCTATTTGGTGGTAGAATAGTCCTAGGGTCCTCGTCCCAAAGGGAGAAGTTAAGAATGGAAGAAATGAGGTTGCAAAGCAAGTGCACATACTGGGGAAGCAAATTCCTTTAGCACTTAAGGCCCAAGCTCTTGTTTTATACTGTGCATCACAGCTTCCTATTACTCAGTGGGACCTCTTCAGCTGTCTCTCTGGACTCCAGCTGAAGGATTGGACTGGGCCATCCTGGTCCGGTGAAATTAGAAAGGCAGCCATAGCCTTGAAAACTGAGGAGAAAACCGTGCTGCCTCTAAGCCTGAGGTAGGAGTGGCCAACCTGAAGATCTTTGAGTTACATTTGGTGTAGCTGGAGCTATCTCCAGTCCTGCTCAGGCCCAAGTCTCTCAGACCCAAATAAACACACAGAGACTTATATTACTTATAAACTGTATGGCCGTGGCAGACTTCTTGCTGTCTAGTTCTTATATCTTAATTAACCCATTTCTGTTCATCTATAAGTTGCCACATAGCTTGTGGCTTACTGGTACTTTACATCTTACGACTCAACCTTCCTGTTCCCAGAATTCTCCTCTCTGCTTGCCCTAGCTATACTATACTTCCTGCCTGGCTACTGGCCAATCAGCATTTTATTTATCAACCAGATCTGAGCAACACATTCACAACATACAGAGCGATCGATATCCATAGCAATTTGGGGCCATTATTCTCTTTGAAGAATGATGACACATATTGCCTATAGAATCCAAGCCCCACAATCTTTCAGTCTTTCCAGTTCACTTTCCCATTCCCTGACATTCACATTGGCACTGTCTTTGCTAATCCAGTCTCATCTCCATTCTGGCTCCTGCTAAAATGTCTAAAGACTCATACTCTCATCATGGAACAGTATTTAGCCATACCTCTGTGGTCTTTCCAGAGCATGAGTTCTCATTTTGTACATAGTTAGCTGAGAATCTTAATTGCCTATAATTGTTCATTTTTACATATGTATTGTTAATTCCTTATTCAAATCATGTTTCCTTTGCATTTTGCTGCAAGCACTCAGGAGGAATTAATACACTCAACACTTGATGTGTACAATTTCATTGCTCACAAAACACTTAACACTTGAACACAGTTGGATCACTTTTTAATTTTATTTGTGTAAAGCAGCTTTGCATTACTATAACAAATGCCAGAGTGAAACAACTTAAAAAGAAAGTCAAGGTTTACTTTGGCTCGGCTTTGAAAGTTTCAGTCCATTGACAGACAGACTCATGGCTTTGGACCTATAGCAGTGTCTACGGAGCTCATGGAGTCCCACAGCTGCTCACCTTTTCACAGCTGGGCAGCAGAGAGAGAAAAGGTGGAAGGGCCAGGGCTTCAATATTTATCTTTTGGGGGCTTGCCATAATATGATTAGAAGACTTCTAACTGCCCTATCTTTGAACAGTTCTGTTTCCTGCCAGTGGTTCCATGGACTGGGAACCATTCATTTAACCCACAAGCCTTTGATGGTTACTTGTCCAAATCAAAGCACCATCTTTTAAGGACCACCTTTATTCCATACCATGTTTCTAGTTACATGTTCTTATTTCTTTCTGATATTACACCATAGTTACCCTTGTAATTGATCTTCCTGGTCTGAACTTCCAGTCTTTTAGACTCTAACCTGTTGTGTAGTTCAGAAGTCACTTCTATGTTTTTAGGTATTTGTTTCAGTATAGCTCCTCTTGTTGGTAAAAAATAATCTGTATTAATGTTCTCAGGCTGCTATAATAAATACCACAGAATGATTGCTTTAAAAATCAGCAATGTCTTTTCTCATCTTTTCTCATGTTTTTGGATGCAAGCAGTCCAAGATCCACAATTGGATCTTTGGGAGGCTCCCTTCCCACTGTATGGATGGCTGCATTATTATTATGTGTTTATTTTTCCTTTTATTGTTTCAGGTACATGGAGAAAGACATCTTATCTCTTTCTTTTAAGGCAGCTATCCCACTTCAAAAACAAACAAACAAACAAAAACAAAAACAAAAAACAAAAAACAAAAACAAAAAAACCTTGATTTGTAGAAGTGTTATTTGATCTGAACTTGGTACAGTTTTGGGAACTCTGCACTTAGACTTATTACTTGGCTGTTTTATGGCTATGTCATTTTTATCCTGTTTGTCACTGAAAAGCTATTGTGGGGTAAAAATTCAGAAATGCACGAGATTATTATTTAGATAGCAGTTATGTTATGGTCAGCATTACTGTACCAAATTAAGTTTCTTTGAAATATTTTTTTCTTTAACTTTTGAGAAAATACTACATGTCCTATAAAGAAATTAATTCAGCTTTATAATTTTGAAATAATGTATTAAAAAGTTAAAACTATTTATTTGCAAAAATATTAATGACTTATGAAAAATAGAACAAAATAATGTTTTTTTTATGAATGAGGAATAAATAGAAATCATGTTCAGTATATATGACCAAGTGTCCTGACTGCTTTTCCTTAAAAAAATTGTAAATTATAATTACTTTAATGCTAACTTATAGTATTTAGTTTACCCTCATGTGACAATTGACCATAGTCTACTTTTTTTTAGGTCACTGATTTCTTTTTCCCAACCTTGATACAGAATTTCTGTAAAGCCAACTCATACACATGTAGGGCGCACTTTCTGAGTGTCTTTAGACTGCAGGAATATAAAGCAAGTGCTGTATTCACAGACATGTAATACACTATTTCTGTGTGTCCTTTAATATGGAGGAATGTGGAGCCAATGCCATACTCACAGATATGTAGAACACCTTTTCTGAATGTCCTTATAGCATAGGGATATAAAACCAATGTCATATTCACTCAGTTCTAACACTTCTTTTGTACTAGAAGGCTGACCTCATGCTAAGAAAGAGTATCCTTGGATTTGATTTCTCTGTCTTTATTTGACAGGTGAGATTCACTTCACTGGGATTGGGATCAGCACTGACTACTATTGAAGCTGGCTGTGTGGCCTTGGCAAACAGTTGTCAGAATATTTCTGGTGGGCTCTGGGGAACCGTGGTGAACATTCTTCTGGATCAGTCAGAATGCAGTATGGTGCGCCGGGAGGTATGTCGGTGTGAGCAGCCTACTCCCACCCTGTACTAGGAAGTTTTCCTGTGTCCTGCTGGCCCCCAACCACTTGGACAAGTAAACACACAGTAGCTTATATTACTTACAAACCATATGGCCTAATAGCTCAGGCTTCTTGCTCTCTAGCTCTTATATTTTAAATTAACCCATTTCTGTTAATTTATGTTTTGCCACGTGTTCTGTGGCTTACCAGTCTGCTGGCATGTTGTTCCTCCCATGGCAGCTGGCATCTCTCCCTGCCTTCTTCCTATCTCTCTGCTTGGATTTCCCACCATAGGCCAATGCAGCTTTATTTATCAACCAATCAGAGCAACACATATTCACGAATACAGAAAGACATCCCACAGCACCACCTGCTTGGTGTCACGGGAGTCTATTGCAGTGTCTATAAGCCTCACTTGACTTCTTGTTTAGAAGGGAGGACTGAGAAAAAACCATTTTTAATTTGGTTACAAAAAATTTAAATGAAAAGTTGCTAATTTATAGTAAAAATGCAAGTCATTTATTCTGATAAAATTAAGGCAGAATGTTTCAAACTTTTGCATTAAATATTATTTTGTATATATGTGCATAAATATGCACATATACTTGTGCATTCACATGCTCTTCTGTGGAGCTCAGAGGACAGCTTACCAAAGCCAGTCCTGTCCTTCCATCTTGTGGGTTCTGGGGTAGAATTCAATGTTGGCAGCAAGTGCTTTTACCAGGTGAGCCATCTTGCTGATATATTTTAATTTTATATCACACATTGAAAAGTAATTCACAGAAAACAGTTGTTTTCACTCAATACATATATTAGTGTTTATAAACCTTTAATAATAATATTTTCAAAGCAGCATTTCACAGTATATTTCAGTAATATTTGAGAAGAAAATAAGCCCATTTAATTCGTGTTTTTAAAATTATTTACTTACTTATGTCGTTTATTTGTGCACGTGTGTGCCTGTGAAGGCCAGAGGACAATCTCCAGAGTCAGTTCTCTTGCCATCTTGTGGGTTCTAAGGATCAAACCCGTTTTACCACAGCTGCCTCTACCCATTGAGCCATCTTGCCAGCTCTTCTTGGTGGTTTCTGTCAAAGTGATGGTTCACACTGGTAGCTTTAAAAATGACAAGCAAATAGTTCTCAATGGTTTCTGAAGAAAACAGCAGCTCCTGGCCCACCACTAACCAACACATAGTAGCAAACGTATAAAGCCAGTTTCTTATTAGTCTGTCATAATTTCAAGTGACTATTCTTACATTTATGGATTTTTTTTGATTCGTTAATTTTAAAGTTTTAAAACTGACTTCCAGTGAAGATGGATGGAAGTTTTACTCTTAGGATTCCCCAAATTCTTGTTATCCTCTGAATAGAGTTGTACTATAATCTTTCATTAAATGAAAATCAATTCTTATATTTATACGATTATTTTATTCTGTCACCCTGTATTCTGATAGGTAAAGCTGGGACATTTGTATTTAAGAAGACTTTGTATGAGAAAGGAGGAGATTGAGGAGGGAGAGGACAAATGTTTGCTATCTGTATATAACCCTACAAAGGGATATTAAAGAAACTATGTCTTTCTTAAATGCTTCTAAAATGTTTTATAGTAATAATTTTTTTGTACAAACTAAATTTTGAAATAGTGAAAAATGCATTTTCTAATGAAATGTTCCATAGTTTGCTCATCATCTAATTTGGTCATCAGCTAATAAGAAATGCGGTTATGTGATCTTGTGAGGATCTTTCAGCATGTATAAATGACTAGCTGCAACCTCTGTTATTTCAGAGATGACAACAAGATGGCAGTATTGACATTTGTGTTTTTAATTTTCAGGCAGCATTTATTCTTCAGAATCTCCTTGTAGTTCCAATGCCTTCAGAAGTTATAAAGGATTATACTTGGCAGGTGGGTATAAACAGTTATCAACCTAGTAAATATTTTATATTAATTAGTTTTAAATTTTCAGCATATGTGTGCAACTGTCCATTTGTGTCTGTGGGTTTCATATTTGTGGATTTAAGCAACTAAGTCAAAAATATTCAAGAAAAAGTAATTGTACTGATCAATTAATAGTTTTTTCTCTAATCATTCTTCTTAAACAGTATTGCATGACAACCACATACAATAGTAATCAGGCATTGTGACTTAGAGAGCTTTTAGATTATACACAGGATATGCATAGATAATATACAAATGCCAGCCTGTTTATATAAGGAATTTCTCTGTCTACAGACTTTGGTGTTTGTGAGAATCTAAGAATCAGTCTATTGTTGATACCAAGGAATGGCTAAACTTAAAAAACTGTGTGTATGGTAGCAAGTACTTCTTAACTAGAAGGTGG